>NW_027187981.1:0-53202 GCF_041381155.1 Argopecten irradians | reverse complement strand
ATCTCTTGGCATCTGGTTATATGTATTTAGAAGAAGTCATTAAAATATTTTAGACTATCTTACCCCCATGGACCTTGAATGGAGGTCAGGGTTCATTCATTTCCGAATTGACTTTATAGCCCATCGTCTCAGCGTGCCACAGGGCTAACATCAGATCCATGATCATCTTGGTTACATGTATTAAGAAGTTGTTTAAAGATTTGAGCATATTTAACGCAGGGCCTTGAATGAAGGTCAATGTCATTCATTTGAACAAACTTGGTAGCCCTTTATCGTAGTGTGACCAAATATCAGGTCTCTAGGCCACTTGGTTATTAGGAGAAAGCTATTTAAAGATTTTAGCTTATTAAACCCATGTGACCTTGAATGAAGTTCAAGGTCATTCCTTTGAATATTCTTTATAGCCTTCATCCCAGCATGTCACAGGCAAAATCTCAAGTTTCTTAGCCTCATGGTTATTAGAAAGAAGTCGTTTACATATTTCAGCCTATTTGACCCATGTGACCTTGAACGAAGGTCAAGGCCAATGTGAAGCATAACTTTGATATCTGTCCTTGCTATGCCTATACAAAACAAAAATTCATCTTATATGTTAAATATTAAAGGCTCTGAAACTAACATTTTTGTCGGGAAAAAGGTTAAATTGCCATTTTCAAAGGGGTCTATCTCCGCCATTTGAGATGTAATGGCCTTGAAATGGGCTATTATATGTGCCTGAGAGTATGCTCTTCCTTATGCGTCCCTTCAAACATTTACATGTTAATGTTACTTTTTTCACTTAAGTATGACCTCATTTGATGTAAATAACCAAACGTATACGTTGAAGGCGTCGTTCGAAAAATTATTTTTTAAAATTATTGTAAAAAATCGAATCGTTCGTTCAAGAAACTCTTGTAGGTCCAAAATTGAGTGCCGTAAGCTTGTCTGTTTGTGAGAAGCCTAGCACTACGCATAAGTTTTTTTAAACATTTCTAATGCAAACTAGTGAAACTACAAGATATACAGATAGAGGCGTGTACTAAAAAAAAGTATTTGAAACCTGCAATCAATTTCTTTATGTCTGCATTTGTGTAACTAAAGTATACTGGTAAGAATTGCAAGCAAATCAAATGGCTTAGTGTGGTTTCAATTATACCTAAAAGCAACCATTGGTTACATTGTCGCTCGTCCATGGATTTCTGATTATCCTTCTCGCTATTACATCGATCCCCGTGTTTGTAAGGTATCTGCTTGTTCCGCCATTCATGCTATTGCAAGGGTATCGTCCATGACATAAGGCGCAATTTATTCATCAGAACAGATGCCGAGTATAATAGCTGATAACTTTATATAAAGACCAATGGCACTCTTACACATACCTACATTATATGTATGTTTCTCACAAAAATTGTATCTCTAACTGTTTACGTCTTTATTATGAGTCTCCTACTGACGAACTATTTGAATTGACACTCCAGCTCTTGTATAATAGCGATTTTGTAAGAATAACATCCTGTCTACATTTTCTCCTATGAAATTTATTTTTCCTAGATTTCATTTTTTAAAGAATCCGAAAAAAGAATAATAATCTAAAGCGAGCGGTTTTTAAAAAGGTTCTGAAAAGTAAAAACAAAATCGATCACAAAACGCGAAGTAATTTTTCACACACAAATACCAATAGTCTTCCAAATTTCATCCTGTAATTTTTTTACATACTAATTTAAACCAGTTTTATGTTTACAAATTGATAAATAAAGAAAAAAAAAAAACAAAAATATCATCAATGTATATAATAGAGAATGAAGTATCATATTTATTAACCAAATATAATATGATCCCCTTGGAGCACAGACCAGCCCAATGTATTGTTAGAAAACATCTTACCTTTATGCCCGTATTTAATGATGCTTTTTAAAAACTACAGAAATAGTATAAAACGCAAATAATAAATAATTTATTACGTAACTAACAGACACTTTAACACTAGCAAACACGAGAGAGTGGAAAAAACATCGGAGCGTTGGGCGATTTTTTTACAACCCATCTTTAAGACTTCATTTTTTTTTTCAGAAACTAGCGGCTTGTTTTGTATTATAAACGACTTCCGCAGACAACAAATATTATCTATGTGCGGAGAATTGGAATTTATCAGTGCTCTTTTTTTTCCGCAAACTTACGTAGCAATTGCAATAAAAAGTCCGAGGTAAGAGGAGAATCACAAAAGAGAAGAAAAAAACACACTGCTTTCAGATTTAGACATGAAGGATTAATAGAATCTTACATGGCCTTATTCAAGTCTGTACACTGAGACTTTGCTCTAAACGAATGCCATGCGCTGTTAAAGTGAGTTTTTCGCGATGGTTGAGTATATCCCGGTACCACCTGCCAGGCCCTTGTTTGTTATTTGATTGCCCCTATCAACCATTAGGTGAGATATAGCGGCGTGAGAAATACAGTTGATATGACAACATCCAATTCTGCGTAAAAATGGTCGCGCCGCATGTATTGATAACTTCACAGCGTCCAACCTCGTGTGATTTGTCTTTTTCCTCGCGGGATACCCCCGGTCAAGAAACATGGAAGAAAGGTATAGTCTAACTTTTCAATTTAAATGGAAAGATTGAGTAATAGAATTCTGGCTGATCCATCCGAGACATCAACATACTGTGGAAACTCCATCATTATTTCTTTCGTTGACTCCAATCTTTCGTGATTCTACTCTAACTTTTTTATACAATATCGTTTGGCGTCACTTAAATTCGTGGAGAAGACCTTCACAACATTACCGTTAAATGTTCCTACATTCGAACACTGTGTCACCTATATTACTTTGATCTCTCAAGTGATGTTAAGCTCTCAACCACACAACAACGGTTACTAGAGTCGGTTACTCCAGCCATTGTGCTTTACAGATGTGTCCCCACACTATAACAATTATCCGTGTCACATTGATAGAGTCATGATAAGCTACAATCAATTATTTGTTTGGTAACATGTGATGAAGTCTATGACAATATTCCTGAAACAATGCGAGCTTTGCACACACAGAACAATATTTCCAACTTATGAAATTGTACACATGCTTGTCCCCCCGAAATAACTTTATTTATGATGAAATAACACCTATATGTATGAACTTACATGACATAATGTCTCTATAGGTCTATCATCAATAGTACGTGGGATGTAAAATTTCGTTGGATACACTTTTGATTAAAAAACGACAATCCGACGAAGAAAAAAAATTAAGCCCACGAAACTCTAATGCATTTCACATTATTTATTATTTATAGATCTTATACTATAGTTTATCATTCTGTATACCAATCAAAACATAATGTAACAACACAAACCTACCTTCACCTCTACCACATATTACAAAAGTATTATAGTATGTATCATGTGAACAGACATAACCACTTAACCCTTTAATAGCAGACAATACTCTTTCGCTACAACAACCCCTCCGTTTGTTTAGGTCACCCAGTTATACAAGTTCAGTACCGAAATGCATATCATTAGTAAGAGTATACTCATTGTTTAAACGATATAAAAATTGTCCAATTTATTTTGCTGTTTAAGGCATTTGTCTTATTTTAGACTTAAACCCATTACCAATATCTCCCCGATCGCCTGGAGGAAATCCGTGTGACAAACATATACCTTTGTAGTAAATGCTGTTAAGGATTCATACTGCTATTTGTTCTCCTATTAACAATGATTCAATATACTTCAGGAAAAATATCAGTTGTATTGGTAACATTTACGGGTTTAAAAGGTTGGTGAATTTAGGCAAACGTAAGCTCGTTCTTAAAACATCGGAGAAGTATCGTGATGGACGAGCGTTCCGTGGTGCCCTTAGGTTTTGTTGCACTTCGTTCTGACGCGTAAGGGACCGCGGTGGCCAAGTGGTTAAGATGCCCCGACATATATGCAATATTGTAGCTCAAAAAGACTGTTAGACAAATAATGGTGTCGTCTTTAGAGCTACAATTAGTGCTAATGGAGTACAGAAATGTTTGTGAAAACAATTATTTAAAACATCTGTATGCATTTTATTTTACTTGTTTGATATCACTTATATCAAATTCACAGCGAGACATTAATTTTTCACATATAAATATGATTGTCTTTTCAAAGGAAAATTATACGGCAGGTCTACAAATTATAGCATGAATTTGACTATGAATTTGACGTCTTATGAGTGGTAAAGTAGATATTAAGGATGGCCGTTTGAACTTAATAACAAAGTATAAGAGAAATATTGAAATCTCCTATTTGGTACAACCCCGCTCTAAAAATAGGCCATGTGTCCTTCTTCCAGAATGAATGGTAGCAGAAGGGAGTGAAATATGTATCTGATTTTTTAGATGCAGGTCAAAAAAGTTTAAGTTTTAACAAATTTTAAGTAAATATTTAATGGAAAATCTTCAAATTTCTTGTTTTATAGAAGAATATGTGAATCAATTAAAAGTGCCTTAAGATTAGACGAAATTAGATGAAAAAGAATCAAGTTGCATTATCAATAAACCTTTTATTCCACATCATATGCAAATCCTTGAAACAAGAAGAGATGTAAGATATATATAGAAATCTGACAAAATCAACTCAAAATAATAACACTGCAGAATTGAAATGACTTTTAAATCCCAAAATTCAAATAGAAAATTGGAAAAAAAATATACACAAATATCTTCAAATGGTTCAAAAAATAGGCTGCAAACACAGAATTCTTCCCCTTAATATGTACTTAAAAGACAATGGAGTAAAGAACTGCAACACATGTAATTTATATAAAATAGAAACTGAAAGCATCACACATTTATTTGGGGAATGTGATGAAACTAAAGTTCTTTGGCAACACCTAATTAGATGGATTAAAAAATGCAATGATAGAAATGTAGAACTAGATCTAATGCCAATCCTATTTGGGAGACACAACAATTATCAAACTCACTTTCCTCTAAATTTTTAAAACTTCATACAAAATACCTCATCTATGTTTCTTCCAGAAAAAGTAATAAGCTTAATTTCAATGATATTAAAACATACTTAGATATCGATTTAATATTGAAAAAAACAATTGCACAGAAAATATTAGTATTGATCACTTCAACAAATCATGGGAAAGGCTGGCAAACCATCTTCAGTTCATGATTTCTCTATCTATATGATATGATGAGACATATTGTGATTTATTTTTGTAAAATTTCTGTTGATATATATTTTTTGTTTGTTTTTCTTTTTTTGTTTTTTTGGGGCTGCAGAGTTTTTTTGACAATTCCCTTAAATAACTATATTACATGGATGTATACGCTTGGAATAATTGGAAACCTACAACACAAAGTATAGAAACTGTGAACGAGTGATTTTTCTGAGGTAGTGCTCCACTTAGACATATAGGGACCATTTCGTACCTGGCCGAACGGTATAGTAGGCTGGGTATACGTATATTCTTTCTATGCAATGTATAAACATATCGGGTAAAAACCAATTCTTATAGTATCTTATATCACTGTGATATGATAGCAATTGTCCAACATCCCTGCTTCCTCGGTCTCTAACGCTTTGGTGGTGCGACGTCTTGTATGCCGAACCCGAGGCTTTACCAGTGTACATCAACTTTTGTCTGGAGCTTCTCAAAGCGATACTATAGTAGTGTGTTTGCTTGTTAGGTAAATGATCTTGTTTGAAAAATGATGATCAACTCTCGGTGGCTATTAATTTCCTTTGTTTAATTTGCGTGAAGCTGGCTTGGATATCACCATAAATACCAATGATTATTTAACGGGTAAGAAAAAAATGGACGATTCTTGGCGCAATTACTCTTCTCCATTGTCTCTGTCGTATTGGATACATTGAATACATATACATGAATAATCGGTATGGGCACTGTGGAGAATCATGGTCATCCTATTTGTCATCAAACTTTGAAGCAGTTGTTTCTTTCAAAATAAAAATACTTGCAAGTCTTGGAAGTCTCACCCTCTACACTAGCGTACCGGTCGTGTACGTGATGGGGGTATCTGTGTATGTGTTTTATGTTATTGTAAATTACGTTTTGTTGGAATGTATAAATATGCATCTTTCTGGCATCTTTTAATACTGGCGAGTCTTGCAATGCATAAAGTATTAAACGAAATAGGCTAATTCGTTACATAACCAAAATTGACAAGTCTTGTTTCACATAAACAACAAGAAATGTGGCATTTGCATTTGTTAAGTTTTTGATTAATACCATTGAAATTCCAATCGTGATCAATACGATTAAGCAGTTTTACGCTGTACCCTTACCCGAGGCAAAGTGATGAATTGCATTTGCTGTATTACTATTAGTATTAAGACAGTGATGAACATTTATGTAAGAGAACAAAATTACAATAAATGTGAACACCGATACTTTGTATTTAGATAATAGAAAATACTGGACATGGTAATTATACATAGATCTTATTTCATTTTATATTGTATAAAAGGAGCGAGTCGATGTGGTTTGTACATAGTGTTAAATACGGTCTCCTACTGACTGTCTCCTTTGTAAGATATAGAGGTGACGGGCCTCCTATGTTAGGCTATATAGAGATGCGCTGGGGTGACGGGCCTCCTATGTTTGACTATATAGAGATGCGCTGGGGTGACGGGCCTCCTATGTAAGACTATACGGAGATGCGCTGAGGTGACGGGCCTCCTATGTTAGACTATATAGAGATGCGCTGAGGTGACGGGCCTCCTATGTAAGACTATATGGAGATGCGCTGAGGTGACGGGCCTCCTATGTTAGACTATATAGAGATGCGCTGAGGTGACGGGCCTCCTATGTTAGACTATATAGAGATGTGCTGAGGTGACGGGCCTCCTATGTTAGACTATATAGAGATGTGCTGAGGTGACGGGCCTCCTATGTTAGACTATATAGAGATGTGCTGAGGTGACGGGCCTCCTATGTTAGACTATATAGAGATGCGCTGAGGTGACGGGCCTCCTATGTAAGTTAAGGAGATACGCCGAAAACTTTACTATATGTTTGAGAGGGTACAGCAACGAGGCTCGTAAGGTCCGAGTGCTGTTCCCTCTCACATATATAGTACAGTTTGAGGCTTATCTCTAACTTTAAACACAGTTCTTTTTGTGTTAATAAAAACCCTACTATACAAAGCATTCATCATTTATAAACCAGGTGGGTAGCATATGCTGAAAATAACAACAATGTGTATTCATCCATATCATTGTATTGATCACATGTCATACCAATAACAGGTAAAGCATGCACATTTTTACTCACGTGTTTATGAGTTCAGTCAACCGTACCAATGCATTCATCACATATAAACCTGGTGCACCTAAAATACCCATAGTCACCCTTCTATTGATTAACCCCAACAAATTATGTCCATTGGATTTATCGGAATGTACTCAGCTGTTCTAACAGGTGTGGTTGCAGGGCTTGTAGGAGCTTACATTATGTAAAATGAATGTGGAAACAATGTTGAAATTCAATTGGCCAAAGATCACCATATGTTGTGTATATGTATGTGCAGCATGGAACACGCTCGTGCAGAAGAAAGCAGGACAGGATGCGTTCAAAAATCATTTTCAAAGATGGAATTAATACATTCAGCTTGAAATTCTGAATGCTGTCAATATTGTCTATAATGTGTATGTTGTTCAAGACACAAACATGTATCTCTTATAAAAGTGTTTTGAAACTCTTCTGGAATTACTTATGCCTTGACACTTCGAGCTGTGCTCAGGATTTACCTCCAAACTGATTTATAAGTGACAGTCCAAAAATATTTAACAATTAAAGGATTGTTAGATTGCATTTATTGGAGACATAAATGCAATCTGGGTGGCAGATAAATAGAATAGCGCCCGTTAGGGCACTATGATTATTTATCTGCCACCCAGATTGCATTTATATCTCCAATAAATGCAATAAAACAATCCTTTAATAGTTATATTTACATTTTACTTTCTAGTTCAAAGTAAAACATAATTTGGATGCGAGTGAACATTTGAATTTCCCGCTTCAACCATCTAACCTCAACAGCCAAGTTCAATGTGATAAAATATAGTCACAAAAAAAATTGAAAAGATAACAAAATTTCAATGTTTTTCAATAGCTTTTCAGTTTAATTTCAATTATCCAGACATTTAAAAGATTTTTTTTCATAAGTTTCATAACCAAAATGGTTCATTCAACTTTAATGTTAATTTTCCTGCGCGGACTAACATGGTGTCAGTAAACAAGACTCACATTCATTTATGAAGATATTACTTCACCAAGTCTAGGCTGCATTTATTGGCTCATAATGCAGATCACGATTATCATTAGAGTAATGGGAGTCACAGTGGCAAAATGTAAATATTCACATATGAACCGGGCAGCGGTCGAAAATCTTAATATAAACCGGCTACATGTCATTAGACCAGTTATGGGTACATCCTGTACATCACATGAAATATAACATCGAAAGAACAAAAGGATTTACGTAAACTGTGTTTTAAGACTATATAGAGATGCGCTGAGGTGACGGGCTTCCTATGTTGGACTATATAGAGATGCGCTGAGGGGACGGGCCTCCGATGTAAGACTACAAAAGGAAGCGCTGAAGTGACAGGTCTTCTAGGTGACGGTCATGTTATTTAAGACCATATAAATAATACGGAGACAATATAACCCTAACGCTAGACAAACAGAGAAAGTATTATCCTAACACCAGACACACTGAGGTAACATAACCCTTAACACCAGACAAAAATGAAACATAAATTAATGGGAAATGTAATCATTTAATTTACACCGATATATCTTATATATGCCTTATATCGATCAAATTCACTGAACCATGGGATGTCAAAACAACTATAATACTTATGAATCATCCCCATACAATTATAAACACAAGCTAATGAGGGTGCATGTATCTTAGTGTTTGAGATGCGGAGATAACAACGTGTATTTCTTATAGTTGATGACAACGTCTGAAGTAATATAAAAATCCATCCAAGTAAGTTCAGGATGGGTATACAGCAAAGATACGTGTTATGTAGGTGTGGCATTATTTATAAAGTTCGAAGATGATAATTGATCTCGACAATAGCAATATCTCTCCAACACCGCCATATTCTTATGACTAGAGACACAATACGATTCTCTCTCGTATTTATTTGTACGTAATATATCACCAAGTAGAGAGAATCTCTCTCCATAATACATGACGGTGACCTCAAATTCAGCATGGCTCGGTAGAACACTGAACTGTATTACGTAGTCCCCATGAAGCGGTGACGTAACATTAGTTGTATTCATAGACTTCCACGCATGACTGATATTATTCAAGGCCAAATCTACACAAACAGTAACATTCACTAACATCGTGTTAATTTCTTTCACCACCCAATATGATATTTCACGGACGATTTTTGATTCAGTGGAATAAATACTGTAGAAGTTCTGGCAGACACAGAAGTGTGTTGGTATCTTTAAATCCTCACATTTCCTGTTCGTCCTAATATTCCGCAGAAGGCTGGTTCCGTATTTCCCATTGTAACTCGGCGCTATGTGGCCTTTACCTATTTCTAGTATATCCTGAAGTGTAGCATATATATCGATGTTACTTGTTAATTTCTTTCTATTAGATTTCAGAGTTTCATATAATTCACTATTTTCCTTACGAAACCAAAGCGGAAGGGAGATAAACAGCGCTGGCATGTTTTCCTCTATTCTCCCTTGATATGTATTTCTTATGTTACCGTATCGACTACCATGATCCCCAAAGACAATTAGCACAGTATTGTCCAGGGCTCCACGTTTTTGGAGGATCGTAAGTGTCCTCGCGAGAGGTAGATCCTCAATGCCTAGCCCATTAGCGTTATCGTGTGTCGGTTTACAAATGTTAGAAATTGCAAACTTCGGAACGTCATGATATGTGGTGATGAACTCGGATAACTGATCAAACACAGCCTGTAATATGAGTGAATTTCCCGAACAGAGTTTATTTGTTTGATTTCTGTTGGTTGATTCTAATCCTGATATAAACTGCCGCATGTAATAGTCTACAGGTAAATATTTAAAACCGCTGTTAAGGTAGTTAAATATCCCGAAAGAAGACGCATCCTCGCTAAAAAATGTCAGATAGCCAGCGTTCATGTAGTCTTTCCAGACAAATTGATATTTATCGAAGAATCCATGAGAAATATCCATCTCCTGCAGCGTCATGCCTGTGAGTATGGGGGCTGTGTTCGGTAACGTGTTAAGGCCTGCCTTATTGTACCCTAACATGTCTACAGTAGAGATACTATCCAGGAAGGCTTTCGTATAGTTCATCTGACGGAAAAAATTCAGTCTGGATGTCGACTCGAGACCAACCATAACGACATCCATGGGTCTTCTTAACGCCGGGTTAGCGATATCAGACCGATATCCTTGTCTTAACTTCATCAAGGTTTCATTTCTTATGACAGATGCAAAGTGTTGCTGTCCTAGCAACGTTTTCTTTGTATTGAAACAACTAACCATGTAAAACTGATCAGTGATATCAATGGATTCGTTAAATGTTCGGAATCTTTCTTTTAAGAACAACTTTCTACTATCGTGTTCAACTTCCTTCACATAAGGTTGATAGGAACAGTTTGCAAATAACGGATAGTGAGAAGTGACTGTTTTATTAACGATGAGTTTCATCCCTTCCCTGTATGTAATCAGATTCCATCGACCACAGTCATGGTGCTTTCGTACTTTTACGAATCTTTTTACTTCCGGTCCGTATGGCTCAAGATTCGGAAAGTAACATGTGCCTGAGTTGTATTCCGATGCACTTTTTGCATATGCCTTGTGTACACTTGTCTTCATTTCGACAGAGAAATTATCTTGAATCAAATATGTTTGGAGATGTAAATATTGTCTGTATTCGTAAAGAAGTATAAAATTGATTATAACCAGGAAAACCATTGAGCAGGCGAACAATCCACGGTAAGTTAGCATCATCTGAAATTAAAAAAAAAATAATGCATTAAAACATAAATTATTTCCTGGTTTATAAAATCTCATTTTGTTCCAATGTTAAAGGTAAATACCTTACCCGAAACTGCTTTTATTTTTCTAAATGTGAATGTTGCGAGAGCTCAGCTTCTGTGTTGGTCGTATCGACTCTAGCCACGTCAACTTGGCTATCGTCATGGTAACATGATCTACTTCAATCACGCGGGTCCTGGGTTGATATTAAGTACATTTAGAAATTGTTATTCACGTTATATTACTCGTCAACACAATATTATTTAACATAAATAATATAGACTATTACATAGATATATAGACTATTACATAGATATATAGACTATTACATAGATATATAGACTATTACATAGAAATATATACTATTACATAGACTATTTTGTAAATGGTGACTAAATAATTTTCTACTGAGGATCTGTAGATAAATGACGGGCGTTTGTCTTATTTTAGACCTAAACCAATAAAATTATCTCACTGATCTTGCCTTTCGCCTGCACGAGCACTTTTTCAACCACGCGAGGAACTATAGGTATACATATACTTTCGTAGTAAATGGTGTCAAGGATTCATACTGCTATTTTTTCGTATTAGCAATGATTCATTTTTCATGAAACAATGTTCTATGACATTTATGGGTTAATCACGGTAAGTGAAGACAAACGTAAGCTCGTTCTTAAAACAACCTCAAGATTTTGTTGTTATTCGTTCTTACGCGTACAGCTTCCGATAAATTAATGAATTCTGCAGTCGTCGACTCAGTAAAACATTTTATGATGAAAAAGGAACAGAAACTCATTGGTACCAAATTAGATTCGAAAAAAAGAAGCTAAATTTGATCGCGATTAAAATACGGGATTTCCATTCCGGTAATCGATCGCTTTTTCCCTTAGCTTCAAATACAGGGAATCAACGAGGGCACGACCGAAAGAAAGAAATAACGAGTGAACGGAAGAACGAAGGAACAAAAGAAAGAACAATAATGATTATAGCTGCACATGTGTATTTATGTGTCCTTCCTGTCATCCGTTTGTAGTGTTCGTATGTGCCATTACCGAGAGGACGAACGGACAGCGCTGAAATAGACAACACGGGCACAAAGGGCCCGAATCGCTCACGTGTTATCTGGTAATCATGGTGCATACTCAAGATATATTAGAGAGTCAGTATGAATGATCCGGTAATATCAAATGTTTTAACCTCTTGAAACTTGATTAATGTCATTCATTTGAACAAACTTGGTATTCCTTCATGACAATATGGCGGACTACCTGACTTGACGCACATAGGATCGGCGGTAGAAGACTTGCTTATTCCATCATTTACAAGTGGGTACTAATGATTAGACATGTTGCACCATTTGTTTAATGTGTCAGTTTATGGATGAACTTAACAGGAATTGTGTTCGATTTAAAGAAAACTTGTTCTACGCGACTTGAGTTTGGACACTCTATGCACTATATTATATATATATATACGCTGACACAGGTGAGCACAGGTAAACCTGTTTAACGCACGTGCTTTTGTACTATCAACTACCAGTATGCCAGCCAGTCCAACTAAACGTAAACAACAAGCTACTAGTCCTATCGACTCCGCTTCAAAACGAAGAAGCTCTCTACCTGATTTATCATGCCCTGATCTTTTTTCTACACCCAAAACTTCAGGCCTTACTCTCCAATTATCTAAAGGAAAAACGGTGAACCTTGATCAAATTATAAACAATAAATTCAATGATTCTACATTTATGGAGAAACTATGTGTTATGGTCACCGATGCTATAACACCTAGCATTGATGCAGCTGTTCAAAACGCTGTAACGAAGGCTGTCAGCCCTCTTCTTGAACGCTTAAAAAACCAAGATGAGAGAATTACGATTCTTGAGGATCAAAATAAGGAATTAAAAGAAGAAAACGCGTCTCTTTATGATCAGGTGTCCGAGGTTCAGAGTAGCATGGAGGAGTTAGAGCAATATGGGCGTAGAAACTCCTTGCGTTTCCACAACATTCCACTTAGGCCCGACGAAATCCAGAATACCGATGCCGTGATTGTCAAACTCGCGCGTGAAAAACTCGACGTGGTAATATCGGAGAATGACATCGACAGATCTCATATTATTGGTAAAATCAACACTTCTACTGGGAAAGCTCAAATCATTTGTCGACTGAGAAACTGGAAAGTCAAAAACAAAATCTACATGGCGAAAGCGAAACTGGCGCGTAACCCGAACAGAACATTCATAACGGAAGACCTAACGAAATACCGCCAAGGTCTAATTTCACATCTACTCCAGCTGAAAAACGATAAAAGTATCTACGCATTCTGGACGATGGATGGGCGCATATTTCTGAAAGAAACTCCAGACAGCCGTAAAGTTCTTATCCGAACCCATTACGAAATAGACATTCGTGACCCAAGACACTGATATATAAAATATCATTTGTAATGTTATTAATATAACATTACATTATTGAATACACCTTTGAATACATTTCTCATATTAGAATTCTAGCCCTTTACAATTCATCATATAGCACCAAAATTGAATAGTACATGTCTTTGTTGCCAATAGATTTAATTAATTGGTATTAAGCAAATTTTGTATACAATATATTTACCAATTACTTACCAGGAAATTTAGTTTATACACGTATCTAGGTATTTGTAGGAAATGTATAGATATTTAGATATAGCAATGTGTGAATTAACTAATTAATTAATTAGTAAGGTCCACAATCAAAATTCAAAAATACAAACCCCACTTTCACCACTATCCTTTTGATTTGAACATGTATTGTATATATGTTTTGATAAATATGTACAACTATTAATGGTTAATGTTGAAAAGATCTATGTCTATATGTTGTCAGTTTATTAATAGAAAGCAAGGATATTCAAATACCGTTCATATTATTTCTTTTGCTGCCAATCCCTCTTGATAGAAGGAATGAAGGAATCTGTTTCTGATTACTTATTATGTTTATCTTGCTTTTTTTTGTTCTCTGTTTTTCATTTGCTTGTCTCCGTTTTTATTTGATACTTTGTTCCATACCAGTACCCAGCATTTGGTTATTCAAAATGTGTGTCTCGTCGCTCCACTATGTATAGATGCTAGTCGTTTTTATTATGTAAATGGGTATTGACATAGATCAATATAGAGCGGCGGTTGGGACACACTATTTAAAAACTCATGGCGTTATTGAATCACTGCACTATAAATGTATGTTATCTTTTTTATCTATTCTTTTTCATTTGTTCGGTATTGTTTTTAAACGTCTTAAATCATTTGTGAAATATGGAATGACCATTAGTATTCGGTATCATAAGCCTCTTTTAGCAAACCATAATCATTACTTAACATTTTTATTGATACTGATCCTAAGCAATGATATTGAAACTAATCCTGGACCCGAGCATGAGCAAAATGAATTATCATTTTTTCACCTCAATGCAAGGAGTATACGCAATAAAATTGGAGATATTGAACAGCTGGCTAATGAATACACATGTATACTTTTAACTGAAACACACTTAGATGAAAACGTTTTAAATTCTGATGTATTGATAGAGGGATATTCAGAGCCCATAAGACTTGATAGAAACTGTTTTGGGGGTGGTGTTATGGTTTACATATCAAACGACGTTCATTTTAAACGTAGACATGATTTGGAATTTGATGGGGGAGAGATTATCTGGGTTGAGTTAAATTTCACTAATTGTTCTTATCTTATATGCACTGTCTATCGTCCTGAAGGGCCAAATATGCCTTTTTGGGACAATTTTCAATCATCCATCGAGAGTGCTCTTGGTATCAGTTCTAATGTTCTCATATTTGGCGATATAATTATTGACTTACTTAGAGTTCGAAATCATAGACTCAATGAGCTTCTTCTTCTTTTTAGTTTATCTAATGTGATTAATGAACCTACTCGTGTCACTGCTCATTCCAGTACACTTATCGATCCTATACTTGTCAGTGATACTGTAAATGTTATTGAATCTTCTGTAATTCGTGTCAATAATGAAATTAGCGACCATTCAGCTACCCATGCGGTTGTTAAATTGACAGAAAACATTACTAAAACATACCAGCGTAACATGTGGTTGTATAAATATGCCGACTATGATCAGTTCAATAAATTAATCAGAGAATTTCCATGGCAAAAGAGATTTGAAAATTGTTCCGTTGACGAAGCTTGTGAAATTTTCACTGACTCTTTTCTAAACTTTGCTTATATGTGTATACCCAGAAAAATAGTAACTATCAGAAAAAATGACAAACCATGGTTCAACTCGGAATTACGTACTGAAATTAGAAAAAGAGATCGTTTGCATAAAAAAGCACGTAGCTCTAATAGTCCAGGTGATATATTGAGATTTAAACACCAACGAAACCGGGTTAACAATATGAAAAAATTTGCTAAAGTATCCTTTTTTGAAAATATTAATGGAATTATAGACAATTTTGCTATACACGATTCAAAATTATATTGGAAATTGATGCATCGTCTAATTGGAAAATCTGCTTTATCAGAATCTATCCCCCCATTATATGATACAAACTCTTGGGTATAACTCTGAATGAAAATATGAAATGGGAAACGCATATTACTAATATCGCTAACTCCGCCTCACGGCATTTGTCAGTTTTGCGCAAGTTGAAATTAACATTAAAAGGGGAAACGCTGTCTAAATTATATACTGTGTTTATTAGACCTTTATTGGAATACGCGAGTGAGGTGTGGGATAGATGCACCAATTTAGATTCAGAAAAATTAGAAAAAATACAATTAGAAGCTGCCAGAATAGTTACAGGTTTAACCTCTTTCGCAAGTAGAAATTCATTATATATGGAAACAGGTTGGGACACATTATCGGAAAGACGGAAGCAGAAAAAATTATCATTATTTTATAAAATTCATCATAATATAGCTCCGTCTTATTTACATGATATTTTACCTGATAGGGTTAATGAACGTACCGTTTATAACTTAAGAAATAATCATGATTATGTATCCCCTTGGTGTCGCCTAGTGCTATTTGAAAAATCGTTTCTTCCCAGTACAGTGAAGCTTTGGAATTCATTAGATTTGACAGTAAGATCTTCAGAAACTGTTACAAAATTTAAAACTCTAATCAAACGGAAAAAGACTGTAGCAAGACGGTCAGTTGGAAACAGAAAACTTGATATTATGCATACAAGACTTCGTCATGGTTGCAGTGCGTTAAATGCTGATTTATTCAAAGTTAATTTAGTTTTATCACCATCTTGTCGTTGTTTATTTCCTATAGAAAATGCATTTCATTATTTTTTCCAATGTGACCAATTCAATGACCACCGTGTCATACTTATGAGAAAATTAAACTAATTCCTTCATTCCAGCATGCCACAGACCCCATATTAGATCTCTTGGCATCTTGGTTACTTGTATTTAGAAGAAGTCATTTAAATATTTTAGACTATCTCAAGGTCATTCACTTGAATCAACTTTATATCCCTTCGTCTCAGCGTGCCACAGGGCTAACATCAGATCTATGATCATCTTGGTTACATGTATTAAGAAGTTGTTTAAAGATTTGAGCATATTTAACGCAGGGCCTTGAATGAAGGTCAATGTCATTCATTTGAACAAACTTGGTAGCCCTTTATCGTAGTGTGACCAAATATCAGGTCTCTAGGCCACTTGGTTATTAGGAGAAAGCTATTTAAAGATTTTAGCTTATTAAACCCATGTGACCTTGAATGAAGTTCAAGGTCATTCCTTTGAATATTCTTTATAGCCTTCATCCCAGCATGTCACAGGCAAAATCTCAAGTTTCTTAGCCTCATGGTTATTAGAAAGAAGTCGTTTACATATTTCAGCCTATTTGACCCATGTGACCTTGAACGAAGGTCAAGGCCAATGTGAAGCATAACTTTGATATCTGTCCTTGCTATGCCTATACAAAACAAAAATTCATCTTATATGTTAAATATTAAAGGCTCTGAAACTAACATTTTTGTCGGGAAAAAGGTTAAATTGCCATTTTCAAAGGGGTCTATCTCCGCCATTTGAGATGGCCTTGAAATGGGCTATTATATGTACCTGAGAGTATGCTTAAGTATGACCTCATTTGATGTAAACAACCAAACGTATACGTTGAAGTTCGTTCAAAAAATTATTTTTACATTATTGTAAAAATTGAACGTGCTTTTCAAGAACTCTTGTATGTCCAAAGTTGAGCTCCGTAGCTTGTTCCGTTTGTGAAAGCCTAGCTCTAAGCATATGGTGTTTTAAACATTTCTAATGCAAACTTGTGAAACTACAGATATACAGATAGAGGCGTGACCTAAAATTAAGTATTTGAAACCTGCAAGCAATTCTTTATGTCGCATTTGTGTAACTATATATATTGTATGAAGCAATCAATCAAAAGGCTTATGTTATGTTACATGATATGAAGCAATTGTGTACATTGGTGCTCGTCATGATTCTGTATCTGCGCTATACATCTACCCTTGTTGGTAGGCATCGCCTGTTACGCCATTTGATTGCAAGGTAACGTCATGACAAAACGGCGTATTTCATCCACAAAAGCATTACATCATAATCGATACCTATATAAAAGGGCAGATAACTTTATAAAGAATAAAAATGCACTAATTTCATAGTATATATGTAAGTTTACAAAAATGGTAACACTAACTGTTGTTTTATTATGATGTCTATGACGAATTTTGAATTTACAGTCATCTAGGGTAAATATTGATTTTTAAGAAAAACATCCTGTCTACATTTCAGCCTATGAAATGTTTTTTCCTGGATTTCATTTTTTAAAGAATCGGGAAAAAGATTATATCTAAAGCGGGTTTTTAAAATGGTTTGAAAGTGAAAACAAAATCGATCACACGCAAGTATTTCAAGCAAATCCAATATCTCAAATTTTATCCTGTAATTTTTTTTATTTATTTAAATCAGTTTATGTTAAAATTGATAAATAAACAAAATCATCAATGGGTATAAAATAAAGAATGAAGTATCATTTATTAACAAAAATAATAAGTCCCCTTGACACATACCCAATGTTTTGTTAGAAAACATTACCTTATGCCCTTTATGCCTTTTTAGAAAATACAAAATAGATAAAAAGCACATATATAAATTAATTACGTACCTAGACCTTTAACACTGCAAACTTTGGAAAAACATCGGAGCGTGGGCGGATTTTACAACCCCATCTTTAAACTTCTTTTTCAGAAACTAGGCTGGTTTTGTTATAAAGCATGCAGACAACAAATTTATTATGTGCGGAGAATTGATTTGCAGTCTCGTTTTTTTCCAAACTTAATTCAATTGCAATAAAAAGTCGAGGTAAGAGAGAAAAAAAGAGAGAAAAAAACACTCTTTCATATGTAGAAATGAAGGATTAATAGAATCTTACATGGGCCTGTCAGGTGGACAGGGATATCTCAACCGAGGATTGCTGGTTAAAGTTTTTCACGAAGGTTGAGATATCCCTGTCCACCTGCCAGGCCCTTGTTTGATTTTTCTCCTATACATTAATGAGAAATGGTGAAAATACAGTTGATATGAACATCCATCTGCGTAAAAATGGTCGCCGCAAGTATTGATGACGTCACTGTCCAGCCCGTGTGAGTTGTCTTTTCCCGCGGGATAACCCTGTCAAGAATGGAAGAAAGGGATAGTCTACCCTTTAAATTGGAAAGGAGTTGTATAGAATTGGCTGATCCATCCGATAATACTGTGAAATCATTTATTTTCGTTGGGCTCAATTTTCGTGGATTCTATAATTTTACAATTTCGTTGGCACTTAAATTCGTGGAGAAGACCTTACACATTACCGTTAAAATACATAGTCGACACTGTCACCTGTATTGTTTGATCTCTCAAGTGTGTTAAGCTCTACCACACAACACGGTTACAAGAGTCGGTACTCAGCCAGTGTTTTACAGATGTGTCCAACAAACAATTATCGTGTCACATTGATAGAGTCATGATAATCTCAATCAATTATTTGTTGGTACATGTGGATGAAGTCTATGAAATTCTGAACACTATCTTTGTTTGAACAATATTTTCCAACTTTGAACTTGTCATGCTTGTCCCCGAAATATACCTTATTTAGTGATGAAATAATCATCCTATAATGTATGAACTTACATGACATTGGTCTATATAGGTGTATATATTTTCGTGGGGATGTAAATTCGTTGATTTTGATTAAAAAACGAAATCCACGAAAATTAAGCCCCACGAAAATTAATGATTTCACAGTACTTTATTATTTTATGATTTATACTATGTTTATAATTCTTGTATTACCAATAAATTTTGAAAAAAACTCCTTCATATCCACATATTAAAGAGTATTATAGTATTGATCATGTGATACAGAATAACTTACCCTTTTATAGTATATACTTCCACAACACTTCCGTTTGTTAGTCCCCCAGATGGCAATAGTAGAGTAACTCATTCATTAATTCATAAATTGTCCAATTTATTTTGCTGTTTAAGGCATTTGTCTTATTTTAGACTTAAACCCATTACCAATATCTCACCGATCGCCTGGAGGAACGTGTGACAAACATATACCTTTGTAGTAAATGCTGTTAAGGATTCATACTGCTATTTGTTCTCCTATTAACAATGATTCAATATACTTCAGGAAAAATATCAGTTGTATTGGTAACCTTTACGGGTTTAAAAGGTTGGTGAATTTAGGCAAACGTAAGCTCGTTCTTAAAACATCGGAGAAGTATCGTGATGGACGAGCGGTTCCGTGGTGCCCTTAGGTTTTGTTGCACTTCGTTCTGACGCGTAAGGGACCGCGGTGGCCAAGTGGTTAAGATGCCCCAACATATATGCAATATTGTAGCTCAAAAGACTGTTAGACAAATAATGGTGTCGTCTTTAGAGCTACAATTAGTGCTAATGGAGTAAAGAAATGTTTGTGAAAACAATTATTTAAACGTCTGTATGCATTTTATTTTACTTGTTTGATATCACTTATATCAAATTCACAGCGAGACATTAATTTTTCACATATAAATATGATTGTCTTTTCAAAGGAAAATTATACGGCAGGTCTACAAATTATAGCATGAATTTGACTATGAATTTTACGTCTTATGAGTGGTAAAGTAGATGTTAAGGATGGCCGTTTGAACTTAATAACAAAGTATAGAGAAATATTGAAATCTCCTATTTGGTACAACCCGGCTCTAAAAATAGGCCATGTGTCCTTCTTCCAGAATGAATGGTAGCAGAAGGGAGTGAAATATGTATCTGATTTTTTAGATGCAGGTCAAAAAAATTTAAGTTTTACAAATTTTAAGTAAATATTTGATGGAAAATCTTCAAATTTCTTGTTTTATAGAAGAATATGTGAATCAATTAAAAGTGCCTTAAGATTAGACGAAATTAGATAAAAAGAATCAAGTTGCATTATCAATAAACCTTTTATTCCACATCATATGCAAATCCTTGAAACAAGAAGAGATGTAAGGATATATATAGAAATCTGACAAAATCAAATCAAAATAATAACACTGCAGAATTGAAATGGCTTTTAAATCCCAAAATTCAAATAGAAAATTGGAAAAAATATACACAAATATCTTGAAATGGTTCAAAAATAGGCTACAACACAGAATTCTTCCCCTTAATATGTACTTAAAAGACATTGGAGTAAAGAATTGCAACTCATGTAATTTATATAAAATAGAAACTGAATGCATCACACATTTATTTGGGGAATGTGATGAAACTAGAATTCTTTTGCAACACCTAATTAGATGGATTAAAAATGCAATGATAGAAATATAGAACTAGATCTAATGCCAATCCTATTTGGGAGACACAACAATTATCAAACTCACTTTCCTCTAAATTTTTAAAACTTCATACAAAATACCTCATCTATGTTTCTTCCAGAAAAAGTAATAAGCTTACTTTCAATGATATTAAAACATACTTAGATATCGATTTAATATTGAAAAAACAATTGCACAGAAAATATTAGTATTGATCACTTCAACAAATCATGGAAAGGCTGGCAAACCATCTTCAGTTCATGATTTCTCTATCTATATGCATCTGATTAGTATTGAGTTTGCATATTGTTTTCTATATTTTTTTTTGTTTATTATATATCTCTAGCTTTGCAAATCAAGATGTTGTCTACATATATACTTATACCTATAGGCTCCTATTCATTTGTTCACTATGTATGGGTTTTTTTTTAATTCTTTTTGAATTTTCTTTATTTTTGTTCTGTTTTTCGCTGTCTTTATGGCTGCTGAGTAAAGTCAATCTGGGTTACCTCCCCTTACCAATACTATTATTAGTATTAGCTGTTCATATGCAATCAAAATACACGTACAAGGACATACTTTTTTATCTGTAAAGATTCTAATAGCCGGCAAAACTAATCTATCAAATATAGTAATTAGCAAATTCATCTTCACCAAAATATTTCAAACAGTTGTTTTCCCACGTACAAGTACTTACTCAGCATGCTATGCTATGTTTTTTATCATTATTATTATTATATTATTTTTTGTAATAGACATGTAATGTAAATGTCCTGTTAAATTTATGTTGAAGTCCCATTTGTTTGTTAATGTGTTATATGCTTTATGCAAAAATGAAAACAAAAATGAAAAAAATGTTAAAAAAAGAATGGTCGTTATGTTTCCTTTGGACAAAAATAATATATTAATGGATGTATACGCTTGGAATAATTGGAAACCTACAACACAAAGTATAGAAACTGTGAACGAGTGATTTTCTGAGGTAGTGCTCCACTTAGACATATAGGGACCATTTCGTACCTGGCCGAAAGGTATAGTAGGCCGGGTACGTACGTATATTCTTTCTATGCAATGTATAGACATATCGGAAGTAAACCAATTCTCATATCACTGTGATATGATAGCAATTGTCCAACATCCCTGCTTCCTCGGTCTCTAACGCTTTGGTGGTGCGACGTCTTGTATGCCGAACCCGAGGCTGTGCCAGTGTACATCAACTTTTGTCTGGCGCTTCTCAAATTGATACTATAGTAGTGTGTTTGCCTTGTTAGGTGAATGATCTTGTTTGAAAAAAATGATTCTATCAACTCTCGGTGCCTATTAATTTCATTTGTTTGATTTGCGTGAAGCTGGCTTGGATATTACCATAAATACCAAATGATTATTTAACGGGTAAGAAAAAAATGGACGATTCTTGGCGCAATTACTCTTCTCCATTGTCTCCATATACATTATATTGAATACATATACATGAACATCGGTATGGGCCACTGTGGAGAATCATGGTCATCCTATTTGTCATCAAACTTTGAAGCAGTTGTTTCTTTCAAAATAAAAATACTTGCAAATCTTGGAAGTCTCACCCTCTACACTAACGTACCGGTCGTGTACGTGTTGGGGGTATCTGTGTATGTGTTTTTATGTTATTGTAAATTACGTTTTGTTGGAATGTATATAATCATGCATCTTTTCTGGCGAAATGTAAAGTTAAAAGAAATAAAAAAAATTGCAAGTCTTGCACTAACAACCAGTGCATTTGCATATACAGTATTACTATTAGAATTAAGACAGTGATGAACATTTATGTAAGAGAACAAAATTAACAATAAATGTGAACACCGATACTTTGTATTTAGATAATAGAAAATACTGGACATGGTAAGTATACATAGTTTTTATTTCATTTTATATTGTGTAAAAGGAGCGAGTCGATGTGGTTTGTACATAGTGTTAAATACGGTCTCCTACTGACTGTCTCCTTTGTAAGATATAGAGGTGACGGGCCTCCTATGTTAGGCTATATAGAGATGCGCTGAGGTGACGGGCCTCCTATGTTAGACTGTTAGACTATAAAGAGATGCGCTGAGGTGACGGGCCTCCTATGTAAGACTATATAGAGATGCGCTGAGGTGACGGGCCTCCTATGTTAGACGAGCCTCCTATGTAAGACTATATAGAGATGCGCTGAGGTGACGGGCCTCCTATGTTAGACTATATAGAGATGCGCTGAGGTGACGGGCCTCCTATGTAAGACTATATAGAGATGCGCTGAGGTGACGAGCCTCCTATGTTAGACTATATAGAGATGTGCTGAGGTGACGGGCCTCCTATGTTAGACTATATAGAGATGTGCTGAGGTGACGGGCCTCCTATGTTAGACTATATAGAGATGCGCTGAGGTGACGGGCCTCCTATGTTAGACTATATAGAGATGCGCTGAGGTGACGGGCCTCCTATGTAATTTAAGGAGATACGCCGAAAACTGTATATGTTTGAGAGGGTACAGCAACGAGGCTCGTAAGGTCCGAGTGCTGTTCCCTCTCACACATATAGTACAGTTTGAGGCTGATCTCTAACTTATAACACAGTTCCTTTTGTGTTAATAAAACCCTACTATACAAATCATTCATCATTTATAAACCAGGTGGGTAGCATATGCTGAAAATAACAACAATGTGCATTCATCCATATCATTGTATTGATCACATGTCATACCAATAACAGGTAAAGCATGCACATTTTTACTCACGTGTTTATGAGTTCAGTCAACCGTACCAATGCATTCATCACATATAAACCTGGTGCACCTAAAATACCCATAGTCACCCTTCTATTGATTAACCCCA
The DNA here is from genome assembly GCF_041381155.1 of Argopecten irradians. NCBI lineage: Eukaryota > Metazoa > Mollusca > Bivalvia > Pectinida > Pectinidae > Argopecten > Argopecten irradians. Next base: position 29,546 of record NW_027187981.1, on the reverse strand, counting down.
ACAAATTATGTCCATTGGATTTATCGGAATGTACTCAGCTGTTCTAACAGGTGTGTTGCAGGGCTTGTAGGAGCTTACATTATGTAAAATGAATGTGGAAACAATGTTGAAATGCAAATGGCCAAAGATCACCATATGTATGGAACACGCTCGTGCAGAAGAAAGCAGGACAGGATGCGTTCAAAAATCATTTTCAAAGATGGAATTAATACATTCAGCTTGAAATTCTGAATGCTGTCAATATTGTCTATAATGTGTATGTTGTTCAAGACACAAACATGTATCTCTTATAAAAGTGTTTTGAAACTCTTCTGGAATTACTTATGCCTTGACACTTCGAGCTGTGCTCAGGATTTACTTCCAAACTGATTTATAAGTGACTGTCCAAAATTATTTAACAATTAAAGGATTGTTAGATTGCATTTATTGGAGACATAAATGCAATCTGGGTAGCAGATAAATAGAATAGCGCCCGTTAGGGCACTATGATTATTTATATGCCACCCAGATTGCATTTATATCTCCAATAAATGCAATAAAACAATCCTTTAATTGTTATATTTACATTTTACTTTCTAGTTCAAAGTAAAACATAATTTGGATGCGAGTGAACATTTGAATTTCCCGCTTCAACCATCTAACCTCAACAGCCAAGTTCAATGTGATAAAATATAGTCACAAAAAAAATTGAAAAGATAACAAAATTTCAATGTTTTTCAATAGCTTTTCAGTTTAATTTCAATTATCCAGACATTTAAAAGATTTTTCCATAAGTTTCATAACCAAAATGGTTCATTCAACTTTAATGTTAATGTCCTGTTATTTAAGACCATATAAATAATACGGAGACAATATAACCCTAACGCTAGATAAACAGAGAAAGTATTATCCGAACACCAGACATACTGAGGTAGTATAACCCTTACACCAGACAAAAATGAAACATTAATTTATGGGAAATATAATCATTTAATTTACACTGCCTTATATCGATCAAATTCACTGAACCATATCAATCACTGGGATGTCAAAACAATTATAATACTCATGAATCATCCCCATACAATTATAAACACAAGCAAATGGGGGTGCATGTATCTTAGTGTTTGTGATGCGGAGATAACAACGTGTATTTCTTATAGTTGATGACAACGTCTGAAGTAATATAAAAAATCCATCCAAGTAAGTTCAGGATGGGTATACAGCGAAGATACGTGTTATGTCAAAGTGGCATTATTTATAAAGTTCGAAGATGATAATTGATCTCGACAATAGCAATATCTCTCCAACACCGCCATATTCTTATGATTAGAGACACAATACGATTCTCTCTCGTATTTATTTGTACGTAATATATCACCAAGTAGAGAGAATCTCTCTCCATAATACATGACGGTGACCTCAAATTCAGCATGGCTCGGTAGAACACTGAACTGTATTACGTAGTCCCCATGAAGCGGTGACGTAACATTAGTTGTATTCATAGACTTCCACGCATGACTGATATTATTCAAGGCCAAATCTACACATACAGGAACATTCACTAGCATCGTGTTAATTTCTTTCACCACCCAAAGTGATATTTCACGGACGATTTTTGATTCAGTGGAATAAATACTGTAGAAGTTCTGGCAGACACAGAAGTGTGTTGGTATCTTTAAATCCTCACATGTCCTGTTCGTCCTAATATTCCTCAGAAGGCTGGTTCCGTATTTCCCATTGTAACTCGGCGCTATGTGGCCTTTACCTATTTCTAGTATATCCTGAAGTGTAGCATATATATCGATGTTACTTGTTAATTTCTTTCTATTAGATTTCAGATTTTCATATAATTCACGTTGTTCTTGACGAAACCAAAGCGGAAGGGAGATAAACAGCGCTGGCATGTTTTCCTCTATTCTCCCCTTGATATGTATTTCTTATGTTACCGTATCGACTACCATGATCCCCAAAGACAATCAGCACGGTATTGTCCAGGGCTCCACGTTTATGAAGGCTCGTAAGTGTCCTCGCGAGAGGTAGATCCTCAATGCCTAGCCCATTAGCGTTATCGTGTGTAGGTTTACAAATGTTAGAAAATGCAAACTTTGGGACGTCATGATATGTGGTGATGAACTCGGATAACTGATCAAACACAGCTTGTAATATGAGTGAATTTCCCGAACAGAGTTTATTTGTTTGATTCCTGTTGGTTGATTCTAATCCTGATATAAACTGCCGCATGTAATAGTCTACAGGTAAATATTTAAAACCGCTGTTAAGGTAGTTAAATATCCCGAAAGAAGAAGCATCCTCGCTAAAAAATGTCAGATAGCCAGCGTTCATGTAGTCTTTCCAGACAAATGGATATTTATCGAAGAATCCATGAGAAATATTCATCTCATGCAGCGTCATGCCTGTGAGTATGGGGGCTGTGTTCGGTAACGTGTTAAGGCCTGCCTTATTGTACCCTAGCATGTCTACAGTAGAGATACTATCCAGGAAGGCTTTCGTATAGTTCATCTGACGGAAAAAATTCAGTCTGGATGTCGACTCGAGACCAACCATAACGACATCCATGGGTCGTCTTAACGCCGGGTTAGCGATATCAGACCGATATCCTTGTCTTAACTTCATCAAGGTTTCATTTCTTATGACAGATGCAAAGTGTTGCTGTCCTAGCAACATTTTCTTTGTATTGAAACAACTAACCATGCAAAACTGATCAGTGATATCAATAGATTCGTTGAATGTTCGGAATCTTTCTTTTAAGAACAACTTTCTACTATCGTGTTCAACCTCCTTAACATAAGGTTGATAGGAACAGTTTGCAAATAACGAATAGTGAGAAGTGACTGTTTTATTTACGATGATTTTCATCCCTTCCCTGTATGTAATCAGATTCCATCGACCACAGTCATGGTGCTTTCGTACTTTTACGAATATTTTTACTTCCGGTCCGTATGGCTCAAGATTCGGAAAGTAACATGTCCCTGAGTTGTGTTCCGATGCAATTTTTGCATATGCCTTGTGTACACTTGTCTTCATTTCGACAGAGAAATTATCTTGAATCAAATATGTTTGGAGATGTAAATATTGTCTGTATTCGTAAAGAAGTATAAAATTGATTATAACCAGGAAAACCATTGAGCAGGCGAACAATCCACGGTAAGTTAGCATCATCTGAAATTTTAAAAAAAATAATGCATTAAAACATAAAATATTTCCTGGTTTATAAAATCTCATTTTGTTTCAATGTTTAAGGTAAATACCTTACCCGAAACTGCTTTTATTTTTCTAAATGTGAATGTTGCGAGAGCTCAACTTCTGTGTTGGTCGTATCACCTCTAGCCATGTCAACTTGGCTATCGTCATGATAACATGATCTACTTCAATCATGCGGGTCCTTGGTTGATATTAAGTACATTTAGAATTTGTTATTCACGTTATATTACTCGTCAACACAATATTATTTATTTAACATAAATAATATATAACTATTTGATAATTTATAGACTATTTTGTAATGGTGACTTAATAATTTTCTACTGAGGATCTGTAGATAATGACGGGCGTTTGTCTTATTTTAGACCTAAACCAATAAAATTATCTCACTGATCTTGCCTTTCGCCTGCACGAGCACTTTTTCAACCACGCGAGGAACTATAGGTATAGATATACCTTCGTAGTAAATGGTGTTAAGGATTCATACTGCTATTTTTTCGTATTAGCAATGATTCATTTTTCATGAAACAATGTTCTATGACATTTATGGGTTAATCACGGTAAGTGAAGACAAACGTAAGCTCGTTCTTAAAACAACAGAGAAGTATTATCATGGGCGAGCAGACCAGCGGTGCCCTCAAGATTTTGTTGTTATTCGTTCTTACGCGTACAGCTTCCGATAAATTAATGAAGTCTGCAGTCGTCGACTCAGTAAAACATTTTATGATGAAAAAGGAACAGAAACTCATTGGTACCAAATTAGATTCGAAAAAAAGAAGCTAAATTTGATCGCGATTAAAATACGGGATTTCCATTCCGGTAATCGATCGTTTTTCCCTTAGCTTCAAATACAGGGAATCAACGAGGGCACGACCGAAAGAAAGAAATAACGAGTGAACGGAAGAACGAACGAACAAAAGAAGATCAATAAACGACCAAACAAAAGAACGAACGAATACAATAATGATTATAGCTGCACATGTGTATTTACGTGTCCTTCCTGTCATCCGTTTGTAGTCTTCGTATGTGCCCTTACCGAGAGGACGAACGGACAGCGCTGAAATAGACAACACGGGCACAAAGGACCCGAATCGCTCACCTGTTATCTGGTAATCATGGTGCATACTCAAGATATATTAGAGAGTCAGTATGAATGATCCGGTAATATCAAATGTCTTAACCTCTTGAAACTAGATCAATGGCATCTTGGTTACATGTATTTAGAAGAAGTCATTTAAATATTTTAGACTATCTTACCCCTATGACCTTGAATGGAGGTCAGGGTCATTCATTTGAATTGACTTTATAGCCCTTCGTCTCAGCGTGCCACAGGGCTAACATCAGATCTATAATCATCTTGGTTACATGTATTAAGAAGTTGTTTAAAAATTTGAGCCTATTTAACGCAGGGCCTTGAATGAAGGTCAATGCCAAATTTGGTAGCCCTTTATCGTAGTGTGACCCAATATCAGGTCTCTAGGCCTCTTGGTTATTAGGAGAAAGTTATTCAAAGATTTTAGCTTATTAAACCCATGTGACCTTGAATGAAGTTCAAGGTCATTCCTTTGAATAGACTTTATAGCCTTCATCCCAGCATGCCACAGGCAAAATCTCAAGTCTCTTAGCTTCATGGCTATTAGGAAGAAGTCGTTTACATATTTCAGCCTATTTGACCCATGTGACCTTGAACGAAGGTCAAAGCCAATGTGAAGCATAACTTCTATAGACATTTGTCCATGCTATGCCTATACAAAACAAAAATTCAATTTTATATGTTAAATATTAAAGGCTCTGAAACTAATATTTTTGTCGGGAAAAAAATTAAATTTCCATTTTCAAAGGGGTCTATCTCCGCCATTTGAGATGTAATGGCCTTGAAAGGGGCTATTATATGTGCCTGAGAGTATGCTCTTTCTTATGCGCCCTTCAAACATTTACATGTTAATGTTAATTTTTCACTTAAGTATGACCTCATTTGATGTAAATAACCAAACGTATACGTTGAAGTTCGTTCGAAAAATTATTTTTACATTATTGTAAAAATCGAACGTACGTTTCAAGAACTCTTGTATGTCCAAAGTTGAGTGCCGTAGCTTGTTCCGTTTGTGAGAGCCTAGCTCTAAGCATATGGTGTTTTAAACATTTCTAATGCAAACTTGTGAAACTACAGATATACAGATAGAGGCGTGTACTAAAATTAAGTATTTGAAACCTGCAAGAAATTCTTTATGTTTCATTTGTGTAACTATATATACTGTATGAAGCAATCAATCAAATATGGCTTATGCTATGTTACATAATTTGAAGCACTTGTGTACATTGGTGCTCGTCATGATTCTGTATCTGCGCTATACATCTGCCCTTGTTGGTAGGTATCGCCTGTTACGCCATTTGATTGCAAGGGTGGTAACGTCGACAAAACGGCGTATTTCATCCACAAAAGCATTACATCATAATCGATACCTATATAAAAGGGCAGATAACTTTATAAAGAATACAAATGCACTAATCACATACTATATATGTAAGTTTACAAAATTGTATCACTAACTGTTGTTTTAGTATGATGTCTATGACGAATTTTGAATTTACAGTCATCTAAGGAAAATATTGATTTTTAAGAAAAACATCCTGTCTACATTTCAGCCTATGAAATGTTTTTTCCTGGATTTCATTTTTTAAAGAATCGGGAAAAAGATTATATCTAAAGCGGGTTTTTAAAATGGTATGAAAGTGAAAACAAAATCGATCACACGCAAGTATTTCGAGCAAATCCAATATCTCAAATTTTATCCTGCAATTTTTTTTTTTTTTATTTATTTAAATCAGTTTATGTTAAAATTGATAAAAAAACAAAATCATCAATGGGTATAAAATAAAGAATGAAGTATCATTTATTAACAAACATAGTAAGTCCCCTTGACACATACCCAATGTTTTGTTAGAAAATATTACCTTCTGCCCTTTATGCCTTTTTAGAAAATACAAAATAGATAAAAAAGCACATATAAAAATTAATTACGTACCTAGACCTTTAACACTGCAAACTTTGGAAAAACATCGGAGCGTGGGCGGATTTTACAACCCCACCTTTAAACTTCTTTTTCAGAAACTAGGTTGGTTTTGTTATAAAGCATGCAGACAACAAATTTATTATGTACGGAGAATTGATTTGCACTCACGTTTTTTTTCCCAAACTTATTTCAATATTGCAATAAAAAGTCGAGGAAAGAGAAAAAAAAAGAGAAAAAAAAAACACTCTTTCATATGTAGAAATGAAGAATTAATAGAATCTTACATGGGCCTGTCAGGTGGACAGGGATATCTCAACCGAGGGTTGATGGTTAACGTCTTTCACGAAGGTTGAGATATCCCTGTCCACCTGCCAGGCCCTTGTTTGATTTTTTTCTCCTATACATTAATGAGAAATGGTGAAAATACAGTTGATATGAACATCCATCTGCGTAAAAATGGTCGCCGCAAGTATCGATGACGTCACTGTCCAGCACGTGTGAGCTGTCTTTTCCCTACCCGGTAAAAGACAGGGTTGTCTTTTCCCTAGCCCGGTAAAAGACAGGGTTATCTTTTCCCTAGCAACCGCTGGACAACCCTGTCAAGAATGGAAGAAAGGGATAGTCTACCCTTTAAATTGGAAAGGAGTTGTATAGTTGGCTGATACATCCGATAATACTTTATTATTTTATGATTTATACTATGTTTATAATTCTTGTATTACCAATAAAATATTTTGAAAAAAACTCCTTCATATCCACATATTAAAGAGTATTATAGTATTGATCATGTGATACAGAATAACTTACCCTTTTATAGTATATACTTCCACAACACTTCCGTTTGTTAGTCCCCCAGATGGCAATAGTAGAGTAACTCATTCATTAATTCATTAAACACCTGTTTGCACAATATGAAAAATTGTCCAATTTATTTTGCTGTTTAAGGCATTTGTCTTATTTTAGACTTAAACCCATTACCAATATCTCACCGATCGCCTGGAGGAACGTGTGACAAACATATACCTTTGTAATAAATGCTGTTAAGGATTCATACTGCTCCTATTAACAATGATTCAATATACTTCAGGAAAAATATCAGTTGTATTGGTAACATTTACGGGTTTAAAAGGTTGGTGAATTTAGGCAAACGTAAGCTCGTTCTTAAAACATCGGAGAAGTATCGTGATGGACGAGCGGTTCCGTGGTGCCCTTAGGTTTTGTTCCACTTCGTTCTGACGCGTAAGGGACCGCGGTGGCCAAGTGGTTAAGATGCCCCGACATATATGCAATATTTTAGCTCAAAAGACTGTTAGACAAATTATGGTGTCGTCTTTAGAGCTACAATTAGTGCTAATGGAGTACAGAAATGTTTGTGAAAACAATTATTTAAACATCTGTATGCATTTTATTTTACTTGTTTGATATCTCATATATCAAATTCACAGCGAGACATAAATTTTTCACATATAAATATGATTGTCTTTTCAAAGGAAAATTATACGGAAGGTCTACAAATTATAGCATGAATTTGACTATGAATTTGACGTCTTATGAGTGGTAAAGTAGATATTAAGGATGGCCGTTTGAACTTAATAACAAAGTATAGAGAAATATTGAAATCTCCTATTTGGTACAACCCGGCTCTAAAAATAGGCCATGTGTCCTTCTAACAGAATGAATGGTAGCAGAAGGGAGTGTAATATGTATCTGATTTTTTAGATGCAGGTCAAAAAAGTTTAAGTTTTACAAATTTTAAGTAAATATTCAATGGAAAATCTTCAAATTTCTTGTTTTACAGAAGAACATGTGAATCAATTAAAAGTGCCTTAAGATTAGACGAAATTAGATGAAAAAGAATCAAATTGCATTATAATAAACCTTTTATTCCACATCATATGCAAATCCTTGAAAACAAGAAGAGATGTAAGGATATATATAGAAATCTGACAAAATCAACTCAAAATAATAACACTGCAGAATTGAAATGACTTTTAAATCCCAAAATTCAAATAGAAAATTGGAAGAAAATATACACAAATATCTTCAAATGGTTCAAAAATAGGCTGCAACACAGAATTCTTCCCCTTAATATGTACTTAAAAGACAATGGAGTAAAGAATTGCAACACATGTAATTTATATAAAATAGAAACTGAAAGCATCACACATTTATTTGGGGAATGTGATGAAACTTAAATTCTTTTGCAACACCTAATTAGATGGATTAAAAATGCAATGATAGAAATATAGAACTAGATCTAATGCCAATCCTATTTGGGAGACACAACAATTATCAAACTCACTTTCCTCTAAATTTTTAAAACTTCATACAAAATACCTCATCTATGTTTCTTCCAGAAAAAGTAATAAGCTTACTTTCAATGATATTAAAACATACTTAGATATCGATTTAATATTGAAAAAACAATTGCACAGAAAATATTAGTATTGATCACCTCAACAAATCATGGGAAGGCTGGCAAACCATCTTCAGTTCATGATTTCTCTATCTATATGATAGATTTATATTGAATTTATTGTTAAATTTATGTTGAAGTCCCATGTATTTTTTGTTTGTTTGGTTTTTGTTTTTTTGGGGTTTTTTTTGACAAAAATAATATATTAATGGATGTATACGCTTGGAATAATTGGAAACCTACAACAAAAAGTATAGAAACTGTGAACGAGTGATTTTCTGAGGTAGTGCTCCACTTAGACATATAGGGACCATTTCGTACCTGGCCGAAAGGTATAGTAGGCCGGGTATATCACTGTGATATGATAGCAATTGTCCAACATCCCTGCTTCCTCGGTCTCTAACGCTTTGGTGGTGCGACGTCTTGTATGCCGAACCCGAGGCTGTACCAGTGTACATCAACTTTTGTCTGGAGCTTCTCAAAGCGATACTATAGTAGTGTGTTTGCTTTGTTAGGTGAATGATCTTGTTTGAAATATGATGATCAACTCTCGGTGGCTATTAATTTCCTTTGTTTAATTTGCGTGAAGCTGGCTTGGATACCACCATAAATACCGAATGATTATTTAACGGGTAAGAAAAAATGGACGATTCTTGGCGCAATTACTCTTCTCCATTGTCTCTGTCGTATTGGATACATGTATATATATACATGAATAATGGTATGGGTCACTCTGGAGAATCATGGTCATCCTATTTGTCATCAAACTTTGAAGCAGTTGTTTCTTTCAAAATAAAAATACTTTCAAGTCTTGGAAGTCTCAGCCTCTACACTAGCGTACCGGTCGTGTACGTGTTGGGGGTATCTGTGTATGTGTTTTATGTTATTGTAAATTACGTTTTGTTGGAATGTATAAACATGCATCTTTTCTGGCGAAATGTAAAGTTAATACGAAATAACGAAAATTGCAAGTCTTGCACTAACAACCAGATGCATTTGCATATAGAGTATTGCTATTAGTATTAAAGGGACAATTCCGTGAGGCTAATTCGTTACATAACCGCGAAGCAAAATATGACGTAAATGTATTGTTCTACAATCCTTATGAAACATATGACAAGAAAAAGTGACAAATTCCACAAAATTGTTAAGTATTTTGATTAATACCATTGAAATTCCAAATCGTTGATCAATACGATTAAGCAGGTACAACATTTACGCTGTACCCTTACCCGAGGCAAAGTCACGCACTAACAACCAGTGAATTTGCATTTGAATTTATAGTATTACTATTAGTATTAAGACAGTGATGAACATTTATGTAAGAGAACAAAATTAACAATAAATGTGAACACCGATACTTTGTATTTAGATAATAGAAAATACTGGACATGGTAATTATACATAGATCTTATTTCATTTTATATTGTATAAAAGGAGCGAGTCGATGTGGTTTGTACATAGTGTTAAATACGGTCTCCTACTGACTGTCTCCTTTGTAAGATATAGAGGTGACGGGCCTCCTATGTTAGGCTATATAGAGATGCGCTGGGGTGACGGGCCTCCTATGTTAGACTATATAAAGAGATGCGCTGAGGTGACGAGCCTCCTATGTTAGACTATGTAGAGATGCGCTGAGGTGACGAGTCTCCTATGTTAGAGATATCGCTGATGACGGGCCTCCTATGTAAGACTATATGGAGATGCGCTGAGGTGACGGGCCTCCTATGTTAGACTATATGGAGATGCGCTGAGGTGACGGGCCTCCTATGTAAGACTATATAGAGATGCGCTGAAGTGACGGGCCTCCTATGTTAGACTATATAGAGATGTGCTGAGGTGACGAGCCTTCTATGTTAGACAATATAGAGATGTGCTGAGGTGACGGGCCTCCTATGTTAGACTATATAGAGATGCGCTGAGGTGACGGGCCTCCTATGTAAGTTAAGGAGATACGCCGAAAACTTTACTATATGTTTGAGAGGGTACAGCAACGAGGCTCGTAAGGTCCGAGTGCTGTTCCCTCTCACATATATAGTACAGTTTGAGGCTTATCTCTAACTTTAAACACAGTTCTTTTTGTGTTAATAAAAACCCTACTATACAAAGCATTCATCATTTATAAAACCAGGTGGGAAGCATATTATGAAAATAACAACAATGTGCATTCATCCATATCATTTTATTGATCACATGTCATACCAATAACAGGTAAAGCATGCACATTTTTACTCACGTGTTTATGAGTTCAGTCAACCGTACCAATGCATTCATCACATATAAACCTGGTGCACCTAAAATACCCATAGTCACCCTTCTATTGATTAACCCCAACAAATTATGTCCATTGGATTTATCGGAATGTACTCAGCTGTTCTAACAGGTGTAGTTGCAGGGCTTGTAGGAGCTTACATTATGTAAAATGAATGTGTAAACAATGTTGAAATGCAAATGGCCAAAGATCACCATATGTTGTGTACACGTATGTGCAGCATGGAACACGCTCGTGCAGAAGAAAGCAGGACAGGATGCGTTCAAAAATCATTTTCAAAGATGGAATTAATACATTCAGCATGAAATTCTGAATGTTGTCAATATTGTCTATAATGTGTATGTTGTTCAAGACACAAACATGTATCTCTTATAAAAGTGTTTTGAAACTCTTCTGGAATTACTTATGCCTTGACACTTCGAGCTGTGCTCAGGATTTACCTCCAAACTGATTTATAAGTGACAGTCCAAAAATATTTAACAATTAAAGGATTGTTAGATTGCATTTATTGGAGACATAAATGCAATCTGGGTGGCAGATAAATAGAATAGCGCCCGTTAGGGCACTATGATTATTTATCTGCCACCCAGATTGCATTTATATCTCCAATAAATGCAATAAAACAATCCTTTAATTGTTATATTTACATTTTACTTTCTAGTTCAAAGTAAAAACATAATTTGGATGCGAGTGAACATTTGAATTTCCCGCTTCAACCATCTAACCTCAACAGCCAAGTTCAATGTGATAAAATATAGTCCCAAAAAAATTGAAAAGATAACAAAATTTCAATGTTTTTCAATAGCTTTTCAGTTTAATTTCAATTATCCAGACATTTAAAAGATTTTTTCATAAGTTTCATAAACAAAATGGTTCATTCAACTTTAATGTTAATTTTCCTGGTGTCATGGTGTCAGTAAACAAGACTCACATTCATTTATGTAGATATTACTACACCAAGTCTAGGCTGCATTTATTGGCTCATAATGCAGATCACGATTATCATTAGAGTAATGGGAGTCACAGTGGCAAAATGTAAATATTCACATATGAACCGGGCAGCGGTCGAAAATCTTAATATAAACCGGATACATGTCATTAGACCAGTTATGGGTACATCCTGTACATCACATGAAATATAACATCGAAAGAACAAAAGGATTTACGTAAACTGTGTTTTAAGACTATATAGAGATGCGCTGAGGTGACGGGCTTCCTATGTTGGACTATATAGAGATGCGCTGAGGGGACGGGCCTCCGATGTAAGACTACAAAAGGAAGCGCTGAAGTGACAGGTCTTCTAGGTGACGGTCATGTTATTTAAGACCATATAAATAATACGGAGACAATATAACCCTAACGCTAGACAAACAGAGAAAGTATTATCCTAACACCAGACACACTGAGGTAACATAACCCTTACACCAGACAAAAATGAAACATAAATTAATGGGAAATGTAATCATTTAATTTACACCGATATATCTTATATATGCCTTATATCGATCAAATTCACTGAACCATGGGATGTCAAAACAACTATAATACTTATGAATCATCCCCATACAATTATAAACACAAGCTAATGAGGGTGCATGTATCTTAGTGTTTGAGATGCGGAGATAACAACGTGTATTTCTTATAGTTGATGACAACGTCTGAAGTAATATAAAAATCCATCCAAGTAAGTTCAGGATGGGTATACAGCAAAGATACGTGTTATGTAGGTGTGGCATTATTTATAAAGTTCGAAGATGATAATTGATCTCGACAATAGCAATATCTCTCCAACACCGCCATATTCTTATGACTAGAGACACAATACGATTCTCTCTCGTATTTATTTGTACGTAATATATCACCAAGTAGAGAGAATCTCTCTCCATAATACATGACGGTGACCTCAAATTCAGCATGGCTCGGTAGAACACTGAACTGTATTACGTAGTCCCCATGAAGCGGTGACGTAACATTAGTTGTATTCATAGACTTCCACGCATGACTGATATTATTCAAGGCCAAATCTACACAAACAGTAACATTCACTAACATCGTGTTAATTTCTTTCACCACCCAATATGATATTTCACGGACGATTTTTGATTCAGTGGAATAAATACTGTAGAAGTTCTGGCAGACACAGAAGTGTGTTGGTATCTTTAAATCCTCACATTTCCTGTTCGTCCTAATATTCCGCAGAAGGCTGGTTCCGTATTTCCCATTGTAACTCGGCGCTATGTGGCCTTTACCTATTTCTAGTATATCCTGAAGTGTAGCATATATATATCGATGTTACTTGTTAATTTCTTTCTATTAGATTTCAGAGTTTCATATAATTCACTATTTTCCTTACGAAACCAAAGCGGAAGGGAGATAAACAGCGCTGGCATGTTTTCCTCTATTTCTCCCTTGATATGTATTTCTTATGTTACCGTATCGACTACCATGATCCCCAAAGACAATTAGCACAGTATTGTCCAGGGCTCCACGTTTTTGGAGGATCGTAAGTGTCCTCGCGAGAGGTAGATCCTCAATGCCTAGCCCATTAGCGTTATCGTGTGTCGGTTTACAAATGTTAGAAATTGCAAACTTCGGAACGTCATGATATGTGGTGATGAACTCGGATAACTGATCAAACACAGCCTGTAATATGAGTGAATTTCCCGAACAGAGTATTTATTTGTTTGATTTCTGTTGGTTGATTCTAATCCTGATATAAACTGCCGCATGTAATAGTCTACAGGTAAATATTTAAAACCGCTGTTAAGGTAGTTAAATATCCCGAAAGAAGACGCATCCTCGCTAAAAAATGTCAGATAGCCAGCGTTCATGTAGTCTTTCCAGACAAATTGATATTTATCGAAGAATCCATGAGAAATATCCATCTCCTGCAGCGTCATGCCTGTGAGTATGGGGGCTGTGTTCGGTAACGTGTTAAGGCCTGCCTTATTGTACCCTAACATGTCTACAGTAGAGATACTATCCAGGAAGGCTTTCGTATAGTTCATCTGACGGAAAAAATTCAGTCTGGATGTCGACTCGAGACCAACCATAACGACATCCATGGGTCTTCTTAACGCCGGGTTAGCGATATCAGACCGATATCCTTGTCTTAACTTCATCAAGGTTTCATTTCTTATGACAGATGCAAAGTGTTGCTGTCCTAGCAACGTTTTTCTTTGTATTGAAACAACTAACCATGTAAAACTGATCAGTGATATCAATGGATTCGTTAAATGTTCGGAATCTTTCTTTTAAGAACAACTTTCTACTATCGTGTTCAACTTCCTTCACATAAGGTTGATAGGAACAGTTTGCAAATAACGGATAGTGAGAAGTGACTGTTTTATTAACGATGAGTTTCATCCCTTCCCTGTATGTAATCAGATTCCATCGACCACAGTCATGGTGCTTTCGTACTTTTACGAATCTTTTTACTTCCGGTCCGTATGGCTCAAGATTCGGAAAGTAACATGTGCCTGAGTTGTATTCCGATGCACTTTTTTGCATATGCCTTGTGTACACTTGTCTTCATTTCGACAGAGAAATTATCTTGAATCAAATATGTTTGGAGATGTAAATATTGTCTGTATTCGTAAAGAATTATAAAATTGATTATAACCAGGAAAACCATTGAGCAGGCGAACAATCCACGGTAAGTTAGCATCATCTGAAATTAAAAAAAAAATAATGCATTATAAAACATAAATTATTTCCTGGTTTATAAAATCTCATTTTGTTCCAATGTTAAAGGTAAATACCTTACCCGAAACTGCTTTTATTTTTCTAAATGTGAATGTTGCGAGAGCTCAGCTTCTGTGTTGGTCGTATCGACTCTAGCCACGTCAACTTGGCTATCGTCATGGTAACATGATCTACTTCAATCACGCGGGTCCTGGGTTGATATTAAGTACATTTAGAAATTGTTATTCACGTTATATTACTCGTCAACACAATATTATTTAACATAAATAATATAGACTATTACATAGATATATAGACTATTACATAGATATATAGACTATTACATAGATATATAGACTATTACATAGAAATATATACTATTACATAGACTATTTTGTAAATGGTGACTAAATAATTTTCTACTGAGGATCTGTAGATAAATGACGGGCGTTTGTCTTATTTTAGACCTAAACCAATAAAATTATCTCGCTGATCTTGCCTTTCGCCTGCACGAGCACTTTTTCAACCACGCGAGGAACTATAGGTATACATATACTTTCGTAGTAAATGGTGTCAAGGATTCATACTGCTATTTTTTTCGTATTAGCAATGATTCATTTTTCATGAAACAATGTTCTATGACATTTATGGGTTAATCACGGTAAGTGAAGACAAACGTAAGCTCGTTCTTAAAACAACCTCAAGATTTTGTTGTTATTCGTTCTTACGCGTACAGCTTCCGATAAATTAATGAATTCTGCAGTCGTCGACTCAGTAAAACATTTTATGATGAAAAAGGAACAGAAACTCATTGGTACCAAATTAGATTCGAAAAAAAGAAGCTAAATTTGATCGCGATTAAAATACGGGATTTCCATTCCGGTAATCGATCGCTTTTTCCCTTAGCTTCAAATACAGGGAATCAACGAGGGCACGACCGAAAGAAAGAAATAACGAGTGAACGGAAGAACGAAGGAACAAAAGAAAGAACAATAATGATTATAGCTGCACATGTGTATTTATGTGTCCTTCCTGTCATCCGTTTGTAGTGTTCGTATGTGTCATTACCGAGAGGACGAACGGACAGCGCTGAAATAGACAACACGGGCACAAAGGGCCCGAATCGCTCACGTGTTATCTGGTAATCATGGTGCATACTCAAGATATATTAGAGAGTCAGTATGAATGATCCGGTAATATCAAATGTTTTAACCTCTTGAAACTTGATTAATGTCATTCATTTGAACAAACTTGGTATTCCTTCATGACAATATGGCGGACTACCTGACTTGACGCACATAGGATCGGCGGTAGAAGACTTGCTTATTCCATCATTTACAAGTGGGTACTAATGATTAGACATGTTGCACCATTTGTTTAATGTGTCAGTTTATGGATGAACTTAACAGGAATTGTGTTCGATTTAAAGAAAACTTGTTCTACGCGACTTGAGTTTGGACACTCTATGCACTATATTATATATATATATATACGCTGACACAGGTGAGCACAGGTAAACCTGTTTAAACGCACGTGCTTTTGTACTATCAACTACCAGTATGCCAGCCAGTCCAACTAAACGTAAACAACAAGCTACTAGTCCTATCGACTCCGCTTCAAAACGAAGAAGCTCTCTACCTGATTTATCATGCCCTGATCTTTTTTCTACACCCAAAACTTCAGGCCTTACTCTCCAATTATCTAAAGGAAAAACGGTGAACCTTGATCAAATTATAAACAATAAATTCAATGATTCTACATTTATGGAGAAACTATGTGTTATGGTCACCGATGCTATAACACCTAGCATTGATGCAGCTGTTCAAAACGCTGTAACGAAGGCTGTCAGCCCTCTTCTTGAACGCTTAAAAAACCAAGATGAGAGAATTACGATTCTTGAGGATCAAAATAAGGAATTAAAAGAAGAAAACGCGTCTCTTTATGATCAGGTGTCCGAGGTTCAGAGTAGCATGGAGGAGTTAGAGCAATATGGGCGTAGAAACTCCTTGCGTTTCCACAACATTCCACTTAGGCCCGACGAAATCCAGAATACCGATGCCGTGATTGTCAAACTCGCGCGTGAAAAACTCGACGTGGTAATATCGGAGAATGACATCGACAGATCTCATATTATTGGTAAAATCAACACTTCTACTGGGAAAGCTCAAATCATTTGTCGACTGAGAAACTGGAAAGTCAAAAACAAAATCTACATGGCGAAAGCGAAACTGGCGCGTAACCCGAACAGAACATTCATAACGGAAGACCTAACGAAATACCGCCAAGGTCTAATTTCACATCTACTCCAGCTGAAAAACGATAAAAGTATCTACGCATTCTGGACGATGGATGGGCGCATATTTCTGAAAGAAACTCCAGACAGCCGTAAAGTTCTTATCCGAACCCATTACGAAATAGACATTCGTGACCCAAGACACTGATATATAAAATATCATTTGTAATGTTATTAATATAACATTACATTATTGAATACACCTTTGAATACATTTCTCATATTAGAATTCTAGCCCTTTACAATTCATCATATAGCACCAAAATTGAATAGTACATGTCTTTGTTGCCAATAGATTTAATTAATTGGTATTAAGCAAATTTTGTATACAATATATTTACCAATTACTTACCAGGAAATTTAGTTTATACACGTATCTAGGTATTTGTAGGAAATGTATAGATATTTAGATATAGCAATGTGTGAATTAACTAATTAATTAATTAGTAAGGTCCACAATCAAAATTCAAAAATACAAACACCCACTTTCACCCACTATCCTTTTGATTTGAACATGTATTGTATATATGTTTTGATAAATATGTACAACTATTAATGGTTAATGTTGAAAAGATCTATGTCTATATGTTGTCAGTTTATTAATAGAAAGCAAGGATATTCAAATACCGTTCATATTATTTCTTTTGCTGCCAATCCCTCTTGATAGAAGGAATGAAGGAATCTGTTTCTGATTACTTATTATGTTTATCTTGCTTTTTTTTGTTCTCTGTTTTTCATTTGCTTGTCTCCGTTTTTATTTGATACTTTGTTCCATACCAGTACCCAGCATTTGGTTATTCAAAATGTGTGTCTCGTCGCTCCACTATGTATAGATGCTAGTCGTTTTTATTATGTAAATGGGTATTGACATAGATCAATATAGAGCGGCGGTTGGGACACACTATTTAAAAACTCATGGCGTTATTGAATCACTGCACTATAAATGTATGTTATCTTTTTTATCTATTCTTTTTCATTTGTTCGGTATTGTTTTTAAACGTCTTAAATCATTTGTGAAATATGGAATGATCATTAGTATTCGGTATCATAAGCCTCTTTTAGCAAACCATAATCATTACTTAACATTTTTATTGATACTGATCCTAAGCAATGATATTGAAACTAATCCTGGACCCGAGCATGAGCAAAATGAATTATCATTTTTTCACCTCAATGCAAGGAGTATACGCAATAAAATTGGAGATATTGAACAGCTGGCTAATGAATACACATGTATACTTTTAACTGAAACACACTTAGATGAAAACGTTTTAAATTCTGATGTATTGATAGAGGGATATTCAGAGCCCATAAGACTTGATAGAAACTGTTTTGGGGTGGTGTTATGGTTTACATATCAAACGACGTTCATTTTAAACGTAGACATGATTTGGAATTTGATGGGGGAGAGATTATCTGGGTTGAGTTAAATTTCACTAATTGTTCTTATCTTATATGCACTGTCTATCGTCCTGAAGGGCCAAATATGCCTTTTTGGGACAATTTTCAATCATCCATCGAGAGTGCTCTTGGTATCAGTTCTAATGTTCTCATATTTGGCGATATAATTATTGACTTACTTAGAGTTCGAAATCATAGACTCAATGAGCTTCTTCTTCTTTTTAGTTTTATCTAATGTGATTAATGAACCTACTCGTGTCACTGCTCATTCCAGTACACTTATCGATCCTATACTTGTCAGTGATACTGTAAATGTTATTGAATCTTCTGTAATTCGTGTCAATAATGAAATTAGCGACCATTCAGCTACCCATGCGGTTGTAAAATTGACAGAAAACATTACTAAAACATACCAGCGTAACATGTGGTTGTATAAATATGCCGACTATGATCAGTTCAATAAATTAATCAGAGAATTTCCATGGCAAAAGAGATTTGAAAATTGTTCCGTTGACGAAGCTTGTGAAATTTTCACTGACTCTTTTCTAAACTTTGCTTATATGTGTATACCCAGAACAATAGTAAACTATCAGAAAAAATGACAAACCATGGTTCAACTCGGAATTACGTACTGAAATTAGAAAAAGAGATCGTTTGCATAAAAAAGCACGTAGCTCTAATAGTCCAGGTGATATATTGAGATTTAAACACCAACGAAACCGGGTTAACAATATGAAAAAATTTGCTAAAGTATCCTTTTTTGAAAATATTAATGGAATTATAGACAATTTTGCTATACACGATTCAAAAATTATATTGGAAATTGATGCATCGTCTAATTGGAAAATCTGCTTTATCAGAATCTATCCCCCCATTATATGATACAAACTCTTGGGTATAACTCTGAATGAAAATATGAAATGGGAAACGCATATTACTAATATCGCTAACTCCGCCTACGAGCGCAAACTCCGCGCTCACGGCATTTGTCAGTTTTTGCGCAAGTTGAAATTAACATTAAAAGGGGAAACGCTGTCTAAATTATATACTGTGTTTATTAGACCCTTATTGGAATACGCGAGTGAGGTGTGGGATAGATGCACCAATTTAGATTCAGAAAAATTAGAAAAAATACAATTAGAAGCTGCCAGAATAGTTACAGGTTTAACCTCTTTCGCAAGTAGAAATTCATTATATATGGAAACAGGTTGGGACACATTATCGGAAAGACGGAAGCAGAAAAAATTATCATTATTTTATAAAATTCATCATAATATAGCTCGTCTTATTTACATGATATTTTACCTGATAGGGTTAATGAACGTACCGTTTATAACTTAAGAAATAATCATGATTATGTATCCCCTTGGTGTCGCCTAGTGCTATTTGAAAAATCGTTTCTTCCCAGTACAGTGAAGCTTTGGAATTCATTAGATTTGACAGTAAGATCTTCAGAAACTGTTACAAAATTTAAAACTCTAATCAAACGGAAAAAGACTGTAGCAAGACGGTCAGTTGGAAACAGAAAACTTGATATTATGCATACAAGACTTCGTCATGGTTGCAGTGCGTTAAATGCTGATTTATTCAAAGTTAATTAGTTTTATCACCATCTTGTCGTGTGTTTATTTCCTATAGAAAATGCATTTCATTATTTTTTTCCAATGTGACCAATTCAATGACCACCGTGTCATACTTATGAGAAAATTAAAACTAATTCCTTCATTCCAGCATGCCACAGACCCCATATTAGATCTCTTGGCATCTTGGTTACTTGTATTTAGAAGAAGTCATTTAAATATTTTAGACTATCTCAAGGTCATTCACTTGAATTAACTTTATATCCCTTCGTTCTCAGCGTGCCACAGGGCTAACATCAGATCTATGATCATCTTGGTTACATGTATTAAGAAGTTGTTTAAAGATTTGAGCATATTTAACGCAGGGCCTTGAATGAAGGTCAATGTCATTCATTTGAACAAACTTGGTAGCCCTTTATCGTAGTGTGACCAAATATCAGGTCTCTAGGCCACTTGGTTATTAGGAGAAAGCATATTTAAAGATTTTAAGCTTATTAAACCCATGTGACCTTGAATGAAGTTCAAGGTCATTCCTTTGAATATTCTTTATAGCCTTCATCCCAGCATGTCACAGGCAAAATCTCAAGTTTCTTAGCCTCATGGTTATTAGAAAGAAGTCGTTTACATATTTCAGCCTATTTGACCCATGTGACCTTGAACGAAGGTCAAGGCCAATGTGAAGCATAACTTTGATATCTGTCCTTGCTATGCCTATACAAAACAAAAATTCATCTTATATGTTAAATATTAAAGGCTCTGAAACTAACATTTTTGTCGGGAAAAAGGTTAAATTGCCATTTTCAAAGGGGTCTATCTCCGCCATTTGAGATGGCCTTGAAATGGGCTAATTATATGTACCTGAGAGTATGCTTTAAGTATGACCTCATTTGATGTAAACAACCAAACGTATACGTTGAAGTTCGTTCAAAAAATTATTTTTACATTATTGTAAAAAATTGAACGTGCTTTTCAAGAACTCTTGTATGTCCAAAGTTGAGCTCCGTAGCTTGTTCCGTTTGTGAAAGCCTAGCTCTAAGCATATGGTGTTTTAAACATTTCTAATGCAAACTTGTGAAACTACAGATATACAGATAGAGGCGTGACCTAAAATTAAGTATTTGAAACCTGCAAGCAATTCTTTATGTCGCATTTGTGTAACTATATATATTGTATGAAGCAATCAATCAAAAGGCTTATGTTATGTTACATGATATGAAAGCAATTGTGTACATTGGTGCTCGTCATGATTCTGTATCTGCGCTATACATCTACCCTTGTTGGTAGGCATCGCCTGTTACGCCATTTGATTGCAAGGTAACGTCATGACAAAACGGCGTATTTCATCCACAAAAAGCATTACATCATAATCGATACCTATATAAAAGGGCAGATAACTTTATAAAGAATAAAAATGCACTAATTTCATAGTAATATATGTAAGTTTACAAAAATGGTAACACTAACTGTTGTTTTATTATGATGTCTATGACGAATTTTGAATTTACAGTCATCTAGGGTAAATATTGATTTTTTAAGAAAAACATCTCTGTCTACAAATCATCAAGCTAATAATGTTTTTTCAGGATTTCCAATTTTTAAAGAATCGGTGAAAAAAGATTATATCTAAAGCGGTGTTATTAGAAAATAGGTTTGAAAGATGAAAACAAAATCGATCACCCAACGGCTAGTATTTTCGAGCAAATACAATATCATCAATATTAGATCCTGTAATATTTTTTTTAATTATTTAAATCAGTTTTATGTTTCAAAGATTGATATAAAAAACCAAAATCATACATGGTATACAAAATCAGAAGTGAAGGTATCATTTAATTAACAACAATAGTAAGACGTCCCCTTTGTAACACAAACCCAATGTTTTTGTTGAGAAAATAATTACCTTCTGCCCTTTAGGCCCTTTTAGATAGAAATACAAAAATAGATAGAAATGCACATAAATAAAATTAATAACTTATCCCTAAGACCTTTAACACTGGCAAACATTGAAAAACCATCGGAGCGTGGGCGGAATTTACAACCCCTCCTGTATATACTTCTTGTTATCATAAACAATGTTGGTTTTTGTATAAAGCATGCAGTACAACAAATTTAATAATGTACGGAGAATTGATTTGGCACTCAAGACGTTTTTTTCCCAGAATTCAAATTCAAATTATTGCAATAAAAAGTCGATGAAAGAGAAAAAAAAAGAGAAAGAAAACAACACTCTTTCATATGAAGGAAATGAAGGATATAATAGGAATCTATCATGGCCAGTCAGTGTGGACACAGGATATCTGAAAGCCGAGGAGAGATGGTTATAGTCCTTTCCACGAAAGGTGAATGATCCCTGTCCACCTGGCCAGGCCCTTGTTGTGAATTATTTCCCTCGCAATACAATAGATTGAGAAATGGTTAAAATACAGTTTATATGAAACATCAATCTGGCGAAAAGAATGGTATCCAGCAAGTATTGATGACATCACCTGTCCAGCACGTGTAGCTGTCTTTTTCCCTACGGGATAAGAAAAAGACCCTGTCAACCGAATGGAAGAAAAAGGTGATAGTCTACCCTTTTGAAATTGGAAAGGAAGTTGTATAGAATTGGCTGATCCATCCGATAAATACTGTGAAATCATTATTTTCGTTGGGCTCAATTTTCGTGGATTCTATAATTTTACAATTTCGTTTGGCACTTAAATTCGTGGAGAAGACCTTACTACACTTACCGTTTAAAATACATAGTCGACACTGTCACCTGTATTGTTTGATCTCTCAAGTGTGTTTAAGACTCTACCCTACACAACACGGTTACAAGAGTCGGTACTCAGCCAGTGTTTTACAGATGTGTCCAACAAACAATTATCGTGTACACATTGATAGAGTCATGATAAATCTCAATCAATATTTGTTGTACATGTGGTATGAAGTCTATGAAATTTCTGAACACTATCTTTGTTTGAACAATATTTCCAACTTTGAACTTGTCATGCTTGTCCCCGAAATATACCTTATTTAGTGATGAAATAATCATCCTATAATGTATGAACTTACATGACATTGTCTATATAGGTGTATATATTTTCGTGGGGATGTGTAAATTCGTTGATTTGATTAAAAAACGAAATCCACGAAAATTAAGCCCCACGAAAATTAATGATTTCACAGTACTTTATTATTTTATGATTTTATACTATGTTATATAATTCTTGTATTTACCAATAAATTTTGAAAAAAAAAAAACTCCTTCATATCCACATATTAAAGAGTATTATAGTATTGATCATGTGATACAGAATAACTTACCCTTTTATAGTATATACTTCCACAACACTTCCGTTATGGTTAGTCACCCCCAGATGGCAATAGTAGAGTAACTCATTCATTAATTCATAAATTGTCCAATATGTATTTTGTCAATATTATTTTGGGCTTGTTTAAGGCATTTGTCTTATTTTAGACTTAAACCCATTACCAATATCATGCACATCACGATCGCCTGGAGGGCGCCTGGAACGTGTGACAAACATATACCTTTGTAGTAAATGCTGTTAAGGATTCATACTGCTATTTGTTCTCCTATTAACAAATGATTCAATATACTTCAGGAAAAATATCAGTTGTATTGGTAACCTTTACGGGTTTAAAAGGTTGGTGAATTTAGGCAAACGGTAAGCTCGTTCTTAAAACATCGGAGAAGTATCGTGATCTGGACGAGCGGTTCCGTGGTGCCCTTAGGTTTTGTTGCACTTCGTTCTGACTGCGTTAAGGGACCGCGGTGGCCAAGTGGTTAAGATGCCCCAACATATATGCAATATTGTAGCTCAAAAGACTGTTAGACAAATAATGGTGTCGTCTTTAGAGCTACAATTAGTGCTAATGGAGTAAAGAAATTTTGTGAAAACAATTATTTAAACGTCTGTAATGCATTTTATTTTACTTGTTTGATATCACTTATATCAAATTCACAGCGAGACATTAATTTTTCACATATAAATATGATTGTCTTTTCAAAGGAAAATTATACGGCAGGTCTACAAATTATAGCATGAATTTTGACTATGAATTTGACGTCTTATGAGTGGTAAAGTAGATGTTAAGGATGGCCGTTTGAACTTAATAAACAAAGTATAGAGAAATATTGAAATCTCCTATTTGGTAACAACCCGGCTCTAAAAATAGGCCATGTGTCCTTCTTCCAGAATGAATGGTAGCAGAAGGGAGTGAAAATATGTATCTGAGTTTTTTTAGATGCAGGTCAAAAAATTTAAGTTTTACAAATTTTAAGTAAATATTTGATGGAAAATCTCAAATTTCTTGTTTTATAGAAGAATATGTGAATCAATTAAAAGTGCCTTAAGATTAGACGAAATTAGATAAAAAGAATCAATGTTGCATTATATCAATAAACCTTTTTATTCCACATCATATGCAAAAGTCCTTGAAACAAGAAGAGATGTAAGGATATATATAGAAATCTGACAAAATCAAATCAAAATAATAACACTGCAGAATTGAAATGGCTTTTAAATCCCTAAAATTCAAATAGAAAAAGTTGGAAAAAAAATATAAAAATCACAAATATCTGTTGAAATGGTTCAAAAATAGGCTTACAACACAGAATTCTTCCCCTTAATATGTACTTAAGAGAGACTACATTGGAGTAAAGAATGTAGCAACAGCACGAGCTCCCCCCGTAAATGTAATCTATATAAAATAGAAACTGAAAGCATCACACATTTATTTGGGGAATGTGATGAAACTAAAATTCCTACTTGGCAACACCTAATTAGATGGATTAAAAATGCAATAGATTAAAAAATGTGATGCAACTAGATCTAATGTCCAATTCCCTAATTTGGGAGACACATGCAATTATTCAAACTTACTTCCCTCTATATATTTTTAAAAGCATGCGATGACAAAATACATCAATCTATGTTTTCTTCCATTAAAAAGGTAACAATATTTTGACAATGTATATTAATAAGCATCACTTAGATTATCGATTTAATATGGAAAAAAAACAATTGGCACAGCAGAAAATATTAGTATGTAATCACTTCAACAAATCAATGGGGAAGGCTGGGGCAAAACCATCTTCAGGTCATGCGATTTCTCCTAATCTTATAATTGCAGCATCTGATTAGTATTAGAGTTTGCATATTGTTTTTTTCTATATTTTTTTTTGTTTATTAGATATCTCTAGCTTTGCCAAATCAGAGATGTTGTGCTACATATATACATTATGGGGGGGGGGGGGGGGGGGGGGGTAATAGGCTCCATATTCATTTGTGTACTATGTATGGTTTTTTTTTAATTCTTTTTTAATTTTGATTTTGGGGTTTTTGTTCTGGTTTTTTTACAAAATTTACGCTGAGCACCAAACCTGGCCTTACCCGAGTCAAAGTCACGTCAACGCACTAACACACCTGCTGCATTTTGCCATATACATTATTAAGCTTATTAGTAATTAAGACAGTGAGATGAACATTTCTGTAAGGAAAAGAAGGCACAAATTAAACAATAAATTGTGAACTCCCGATACCTTTGTATTTTAGCTAATAGATAAAAATACTGTGATGCATGGTAAGTATACATAAGTAGTTTATTTGCATTTTTAATAATGTGTAAAAGGAGGCAGTCGGATGTGGTTCTGTAAACATAGTGTTAAAATACGAGTCTATTCTGCTAGTTCGAAGACTTGGTCTCCTATTGTGAAGAACATATAATGATGATGCTGGTCTTGGATGTGACGGAGCCCTTGCTCTAGGTGACGGGCCGTACTACCTATGTTAGGCTGATATAGAGATGCGCTGAGGTGACGGCCTTGCCTATGTTAGACTATAATATGGAGATGCGCTGAGGTGACGAGCCTCCTATGTTAGACTATATGAGATGTGCTGATGTGAACGGGCTGCTCCTAGAGACTATATAGTGATGTGGGGTCGGCATGATGTTGACGAGCCTCCGTATGTTAGACTATATAGAGATACGCGCTGAGAGTGACGGCCTCCTATTTATAGGACTATATAGAGATGGCTCTGCGTGAGCGGGCGCTCCTAGTATAAGACCTATATAGAGAATGCGCTGAGGTGACGGGCCTCCTTATTTAGACTATATAGGAGATGCGCTGAGGTGACGGGCCTCCTATGTAGACTATATATGAGATAGCTGCTGAGGTGCCTCCTATGTTATTACTATATAGAGATGCGCTGAGGTGAACGGGCCTCCTATGTTAGACTATATAGAGACTGCCTGAGTGTTAACGGACGGCCGCTGAGCTCCCGGCTGCGACGGCCTCCTATGTAAGACTATATAGAGATGCGCTGAGGTGACCGGGCCTCCCCTATGTTAAGATTAAAGTGAGATACGCCGAAATGACTTTTACTATATGTTGCTGTGAGGGGTACAGCAACGAGGCTCGTAAGGAGAGGGTCCGCAACGAGGCTCGGTTAGGTCCGAGTGCTTCCCTCTCACACACATATAGTACAGTTTGAGGCTTATCTCA
This sequence comes from Argopecten irradians, assembly GCF_041381155.1. NCBI lineage: Eukaryota > Metazoa > Mollusca > Bivalvia > Pectinida > Pectinidae > Argopecten > Argopecten irradians. The sequence continues at coordinate 3,171 of NW_027187981.1, read as the reverse complement.
TAACTTAAACACAGTTCCTTTTGTGTTAATAAAAACCCTACTAATACAAAGCATTCATCATATATAAACCAGAGTGGAAGCATATTCTGAAAATAACAAGCAATGTGCATTCATCCATATCATTTTATTGATCACATGTCATACTGGCCAATAACAGGTAAACGCATGCATCATTTTACTCACTGTGATTATGAAGTTCAGTCAAACCGTAGACCAATATGCATTCATCACATATAAACCTGGTGTGCACCTAAAATACCCATAGTCTCACCTCTATTGATTAACCCCAACATGATTATCCCATTGGATTTAAACGAATGTACTCGAGCTGTTTCTAACAGGTGGTGGTTGCAAGGGCTTGTAGGTAGCTACATTAATGTAAAATGAATGTTTGGAAACAATGTTTACATGCAAATGGCCACAAGATCACACATAGTGTTGTGTACATGTATGGTATGCAGCATGGAACACGCTCGTGCAGAAGAAAGCAGGAACAAACAGCGTAATCGTTCAAAAATCATTTTCAAAGATCTGGAATATATATATATATTCAAGCTTGAAATTCCCTGAATGCTGTCAATATTGGACTCTATAATGTGTATGTTGTTCAAGACACAAAACATGTATCTCTTTATAAAAGGTGTTTTGAAACTCTTTCTGGAATTACTTATGCCTTGACACTTCGAGCTGTGCTCAGGATTTACTTCCCAAACTGATTTATAAAGTGACATGTCCAAAAATATTTAACAATTAAAGGATTGTTAGATTTTGCATTTATTGGAGACATAAATGCAATCTGGGTGGCAGATAAATAGAATAGCGCCCGTATAGGGCACTATGATCTATTTATCTGCCACCTGCAGATATTGCAATTTACTATCTCCAAATAAATGCAATAAAACAATCCTTTAATTTGTTATAATTTACATTTTACTTTCTAGTTCAAAGTAAAACATAATTTGGATGGCGAGTGAACATTTGAATTTCCCGCTTCAACCATCTAACCTCAACAGCCAAGTTCAATGTGATATAAAAATATAGTCCCCTAAAAAAAAAATTGAAAAGAGATAACACGAAATTTCAATGTTTTTCAATAGCTTTTCAGTTTAATTTCAATTATCCAGACATTTAAAAAAAAGATTTTTTCATAAGTTCATAAACAAAGATGGTTCATTGCAACTTTAATGTTAAATTTTCCTGCGCGACTAACATGGTGTCAGTAAACAAGACTCACAATTCATTTATGTAGATATTACTACACCAAGTCTAGGCTGCCTGCATTTATTGGCTCATAATGCAGATCACGATTATCATAAGAGTAAATGGAGTCACAGCGGCAAAATGTAAATATTCACATATGAACCGGGCAGCAGTCGAAAATCTTAATATAAACCGGCTACATGTCATAAGACCAGTTATGGGTACATCCTGTACATCACATGAAATATAACATCGAAAGAACAAAAGGATTTACGTAAACTGTGTTTTAAGACTATATAGAGATGCGCTGAGGTGACGGGCCTCCTATGTTAGACTATATAGAGATGCGCTGAGGTGACGGGCCTCCTATGTAAGACTATATAGAGATGCGCTGAGGTAACGGGCCTCCGATGTAAGACTATATAGAGATGCGCTGAGGTGACGGGCTTCCTATGTTGGACTATATAGAGATGCGCTGAGGGGACGGGCTTCCTATGTAAGACTATATAGAGATGCGCTGAGGTGACGGGCTTCCTATGTTGGACTATATAGAGATGCGCTGAGGGGACGGGCTTCCTATGTAAGACTATATAGAGATGCGCTGAGGGGACGGGCCTCCTATGTTGGACTATATAGAGATGCGCTGAGGGGACGGGCCTCCTATGTTGGACTATATAGAGATGCGCTGAGGTGACGGGCCTCCGATGAAAGACTACAAAAAGAAGCGCTGAAGTGACAGGCCTTCTAGGTGACGGTCATGTTATTTAAGACCATATAAATAATACAGAGACAATATAACCCTAACGCTAGACAAACAGAGAAAGTATTATCCTAACACCAGACACACTGAGGTAATATAACCCTTACACCAGACAAAAATGAAACATAAATTAATGGGAAATGTAATCATTTAATTTACACCGATATATCTTATGGGATGTCAAAACAACTATAACACCGATATATCATGGGATGTCAAAACAACTATAATACTGATGAATCATCCCCATACAATTATAAACACAAGCTAATGAGGGTGCATGTATCTTAGTGTTTGCGATGCGGAGATAACAACGTGTATTTCTTATAGTTGATGACAACGTCTGAAGTAATATAAAAATCCATCCAAGTAAGTTCAGGATGGGTATACAGCAAAGATACGTGTTATGTCGGTGTGGCATTATTTATAAAGTTCGAAGATGATAATTGATCTCGACAATAGCAATATCTCTCCAACACCGCCATATTCTTATGACTAGAGACACAATACGATTCTCTCTCGTATTTATTTGTACGTAATATATCACCAAGTAGAGAGAATCTCTCTCCATAATACATGACGGTGACCTCAAATTCAGCATGGCTCGGTAGAACACTGAACTGTATTACGTAGTCCCCATAAAGCGGTGACGTATCATTAGTTGTATTCATAGACTTCCACGCATGACTGATGTTATTCAAGGTCAAATCTACACAAACAGTAACATTCACTAGTAACGTGTTAATTTCTTTCACCACCCAATGTGATATTTCACGGACGATTTTTGATTCAGTGGAATAAATACTGTAGAAGTTCTGGCAGACACAGAAGTGTGTGGGTATCTTTAAATCCTCACACGTCCTGTTCGTCCTAATATTCCTCAGAAGGCTGGTTCCGTATTTCCCATTGTAACTCGGCGCTATGTGGCCTTTACCTATTTCTAGTATATCCTGAAGTGTAGCATATATATCGATGTTACTTGTTAATTTCTTTCTATTAGATTTCAGATTTTCATATAATTCACGATGTTCATGACGAAACCAAAGCGGAAGGGAGATAAACAGCGCTGGCATGTTTTCCTCTATTCTCCCTTGATATGTATTTCTTATGTTACCGTATCGACTACCATGATCCCCAAAGACAATCAGCACAGTATTGTCCAGGGCTCCACGTTTGTGGAGGCTCGTAAGTGTCCTCGCGAGAGGTAGATC
>NW_027187980.1:0-53272 GCF_041381155.1 Argopecten irradians | reverse complement strand
TTGTATTTAATCCCACAACACCAGGACATATTCAGACAAAATCAAAAGCTCATACCAACATTTGGCATCAGAATTTCAAAGTTTTTGTATGAACTAAATATAAATTTCGACACCATTGACGAGTACACCACCATGGCTCATCCAAACACCTGATATGAATATTTCTTTGCATGGGAGGGCAAGGTCCTGTGCATTACCCGAAGAACATAAATCCTCCTTTCGGGAGTGCATCAGGACTTTCCCTGATCATGTTAAGATCTACACTGATGGCTCAAAAGATGGTGATAAAATTGCGGCAGCATGCTGTACATCTAATCACTGTTCCTCTATCCGACTTCCAGATGTTGCCTCCATTTTCTCTGTGGAAGCTTGTGCTATCGGTCTGGCTCTTGACCACATCGAAGAACACCGCATTGAAAAGGCAATTATCTGTTCAGACTCTCTTTCGGTTCTTCAGGCTTTGAAATCAAGAAACCCTAGAAATACTCTAATCCAAAATCTTTTAATCCGAACCTTTCGATTATCTTCTAAAACTCAAATTACTTATCTCTGGCAAGTCACAAAAAAGGTGGCTGATAAAGTAGCTACCTAGCACAAACATATTTGAAACTAAACACATAAACTGTTTAAAAAAGGTTCAACCTATACTATAATCCTAAACTGTCCAGCCGGAGAGACCGCAGAGAGGAAGTTGTTCTCTCTCGGCTCCGAATTGGACACACATATTTTACACACTCCTATCTATTGAGAGGTGGGAGGATCCTCCTACATGTCATGCATGTGATTCTCCTCTCACAGTGGAACATATTTTAGAGTTTTGTTTATTTGAATAATTAACGTCCTATTAACAGCTATGGTCATGTAATATAAGGACGGCCTCCCATGCGTGTATGTTGTGCGAGGTGCGTGTTTTGGGAGACTGCGGTGTAAGCCCTGCAGGTAGGGAGTTAGAATTGTACCTGCTGCCCCTATTGCATGATCGTGAAAGGCGAATAAATTTAGGATTTTATCTTTTCTAATGCCTCCTTGGCACCGCGGGACGACTGGTTCGCCCGTTGTCAGTATAACGTGACCGGGTGTGGTGTGTTGCTTGGTGTCTTCGGTGGCATGCTTCAGTGATATAGCACTATAAAAAGGGCAACAGTTCCACTATACAAGAAGACACAACATGAATATTTTAGTGCACTGTAAGTACTACGATGTCTCCGACATGTTCACTTTGTTTCCAATCTGATTAAAATATAGATCCTTATAACCACTCCGTTAACTAGAGGATCTGAGAACATCCCATATAAGGGTCATGTCGGATGACCTTTCTACCACGTGTACTTCAGATTACATATTTTTTCTACACATTGCTACGTCAATTGATAACTCCATTTCGTCCCAGTATACATACATTAAGCTTTTTCGTGCTCTTTGGGCGAATTGACAACGTACACGAGAATAATTCGGACAGCTATTTCGTCCCCAGTCAAGATTCTTGCAGTGCCTATTTGATTGGCCATTTCCAAAGGTCATCTTGACGTGACCCCTAATGGGATGTGGTCAGATCCTCATATCAAACGTGTAGTGATAATAAGGATCTGTATTTTAATCAGATTGCTTTGTTTTATGCCGCGAGACATAATCGTATTTTTAATCTCAAAGAAATCGGTATTTTAAACAAAATATGAACGTTTTCTCATCATATCATCGTATCAACTGAACATTTCATCGTTTCATCAACTTTGTGCACGAGTTTTCTCATGTGTTTTAGCCAAAACTATTCTATCCCATGCAAACCTTTTTTTTTTATCAAATAACTTACCTGCCTTTCCTTACCCTGATCTTGTATCCCGATATTAATGCATGACTTGTAGTTTGGCCCTAAATGACATTAGTTGTCGATGGGCCGTAAAACTCAAACAAACAAACGTTGGATTAAGTTTCCGGCGACTGCCATTAGTATACAGGTAAATACTGTGTAATGGTTATTGTTAGGTAGGTGTTGTATCAGTACACCCATTAGACTTCGGTACAGGAGCGATACAGGAGTCCTCCTTACATCCTTCCAAGATACTTTTCTGTGCTGGATATAAAACGTGCATGGCTACCACCAAGTTGAGGAACATAAGGAGTGGACCGCATTTACTGTCGGCCCTTGGTTTCTTGAGTTTAACAGATGCCATTGGGATTAGCCAATACGCCTGCTACCTATCAACGCTTGATGGAGCAATGTTTAGACGAGCTCCACATGGTGGATTGCTTTATATATCTGAATGACCTTATTATATTCAGCAAGACATTCGAAGAACATATTGAGAAGCTGAGGAGTAGTAATATTTCGGTCACTTTCGCATTGCAAAAGTCACATGGGTTATTCCGGTGATGTTATGGCCCGAAATCGGCTGCGGCTTTCGGAAAGGCCATCTACCGGGAACCAAACTAATAGCTAGCAATGTGTATATGAGGGGAGATAACTCTATCACAGGTCCAACAAACGAAAATTTTGATTGGGGATAATTTCGGTCACATGTAGTCATATTTCGGTCACTCCAAGTCATATTTCGGTCACCCTAGATAACAAGTGTTACATTGGTGAAATATATGGTAATACTTCCTTTTCCGCTTTAGTTCTGCAAAGTACTAAACGAAAAGATAAACAAAGTAAATGGGAATGTTAATAAAATCTGTTTTGATTACGTAAGGTGCTGTACAAGTCTGATGATTCTGCACGTGCTATAATTCTTCACATAGTTTACATTTGTCTGTGCACGTGGTAGGCCTATTAATTCAATTAGACATATCAAAATATACAGTATTTAATGTTTAGAAAGCAAAAACACTTCTCTACTTACCTTTTGATTTACGTCTATCGTATAGGACGTGTTGAATGGACTATATAACCACTAGACTTGACTGATATTACCGACATCTCAGATAACGTATGCGTTATAATTTTACAATCAATGGAAATTTCACTAAATAATGTTCATTTTCCCCATAATCTTAGTCGACGTAAATCAACGATATATTTCTGGACTTTGCACTGCATACCTTTCATATCAATATTCATGAACATGGTTTTAATTGGTTGCCATCTGCGCATGCATACAGTGTATATTATCAAAGCCAATTCCTTCAAAAACTTGCAGCGTCTAATGACACAAGAGTTCGTCCAGGAACTGATGTAAATCTCGTAACCATGCAATCCCCTTTTATACACGTAAGTTTCAATGTGACCATCTATATTATATGCGTTAACGGCATCGGAAATATATGAAGTTTGAAAACTCTTGTAAAAATGGATGTGTTTGACAAACAACAAAGAACGATTAAATTAGAACGGGAGATCCGTACTCTGAATGTATTGAATTCATGCAGACAAATTGTTTTAATATACTTTTGTAGATTAATTTCGGTAGTGTGATAAACATTTCATCCGGTTTTGAAAACAGGTAAAGTGTCTAAATATTTAACACTATACAGGAAATATTTTGCAGCTCTCTTCAAACTCGTTGTACACAATAAAACGATATCAAATATTAGCAATAAATCTTCTTCGATTCACGTTTATTCGGAGAAAAGATATTTTCTTTTTCAAATTGAAGTCTGTGTGTTTCAGTTAATGGTTTTCCACAAGTTTCTCAAACAGCTGCTGCAGCATTTGAGCACGCTGTTTGGCCTCTCGCTTTTTCTTCCGCTCTGCAGCCTCCTGCTTTTTTCTCTCCTTTTCTATATCTTTCTGTCGTTTTTCCTCGACAATTTCATCACTAGTGAGCAGACGGCTTTTTGTGATACTGAACTTTTTCTTTATAGCTTCCTTTTTGACCGTTTTTGCTGGTGTTTTCGGCAAAAATATGTGTTCTATTTCAGAATTCCACGAAACCTCCCCACTGTTGGAAATGTTAACACTCATGCATGAACCCTCGGGAAGGTCAGGAAACAAGGGCAGATTTATAACAGTTGGGACACTTTTGGATGGTGTTTGTGATATATCTTGTATGATGGTCTCGGGAACAACAGCCAAACTACCACAACCAGCAGCAGTGCTGTCACCGTCAAAAACATCCAAACCGTCACCACTAACAGCAGTACCGTTACCGCCAAACATACCCAAACCACCACCACCAGCAGCAACAACGCCCATACCACCACCATCGCCAACAGTCAAACTGTCACCACCAGCTACAGCCAAACCATCAACAGCAGGAGTACCGTCACCACCACCATCAGCCAAACCACCACCAGTAGGAGTACCGTCACCACCAACAACAGCCAAACCACCACCAACAGCAGTACCGCTACCAACAGTTACAGCCAAACCACCACCAACAGCAGTACCGCTACCACCACCAACAGCAGTACCGCTACCACCACCAACAGCCAAACCACCACCAGTAGGAGTACCGTCACCACCAACAACAGCAGGAGTACCGTCACCACCAACAACAGCAGGAGTACCGTCACCACCAACAACAGCAGGAGTACCGTCACCACCAACAACAGCAGGAGTACCGTCACCGCTAATAACAGCAAATCCACCTCCTACAGCAGAACCGTCAACACTACCTGCAGTAGAAGCAATATGTGAGGCATCACCCTTTGAACCGACAACGGACTTCTGCTCCATAGAAGGTGCAAACGCGTGTGCCGGTAGTACATCTGGATTTAAAGGAAATATTCCCGTTGCCCGAAACCCACTCTGAATACTGTCTGCGGACATAGCCTGTTCCCAGGCCGTGTTGAAAAGTTTAGGCCAAACGCACTTTGTAACCACACGTCCGGTTTCACTAGTGTATTCAGTGCAAACGCTGTTGTATTTTCTTTCAAGTGGTCCGAATACGCCTTTGTCCAAAGGCTGCAGCCAATGCGAGCTATGAGATGGCAACGCAAGTATGATGATACCTTCTTCACGAGCTCTCTCCAACAATCCAGTCACCTCATGGGATTTGTGTTGGTCGAGAATTAGGAGTTGGGGGCGATGTTCTCCACAATGCAACAAAAACACCTCGGAGAACCATCGCTCACCCAAAACATCCTCAATCCATGCATTTGACTGGAAAGTCCAAACAGCATCCTTTGGACCCTCGTCCGTGCCATAAGCATGCAGACTGCGGTGGGTTTTCCCTTTTACAATAATAAGAGGGGGCATTTTATTGCCATTTGCATTGATGGCTGCAACTATAGTAATATTCTCTCTGTTGTTGCTTACTTTACCAGCAACCTGTCTTGTGCCTTTCCTCGCGACAACAGATTGTGGTTTGTGTTCTAGGGATACCCCTTTCTCGTCCATATTCCAAATGTTCCTTGGATCGATAATGTTATTTTCATTGATAACCTTTGAGAGTTTCTTAAAATAGTCGCTTACTGTCGAAGAATCAAGGCGAGAACGTGAAGCTGAAAGCTTTGCTGGTTTTCGCAAAGAAATATCGGGGAACCTGTAACTAAGGCCACGGTACCAGTCCCTCCCAGGAATGCCATGTTTGAAGGGTGTTTTTTCAAACGCTTGCAAACCTGGCCGGCCTTCATCATGAGCTGATGCCGACTAAGCCCCAGTCCCCTTTCTGAAGCTTCAAATGCATTTTGTACTATAGATTTTTCAATCTCTACAGGGATGACAGCAGGTTTTCCTGCAGAAGGATGAGTGATTTTACCAAGGGCATTGTCTGATATGCTTGATCTAGGTATCCCATACTTCGCCGCACATTTTCGGAGGGACAATGCACCGGCCTTGTATTCCGTCACGGCCTCTTCTAATACATCATGGCTGTACTGCCTGTAAATGTTTCCTTTCTTCTTCGGCATACCTTGAGAAAATAAATCACAATCAATATATAGCATGTTTCAGTTGAACACATTTATATATTAACATTACATGTTTCAAAAGCGATATAATAAAAAGTCTATCCACATTTTTAAAAATTTGCGTATTATCGTATTGACAAAATAGCATGTATTAAAAATATCATCGCATAATTTTCATTGGTTTGCTTGTTTTAAAACGTTTTGTGTTGAACAATATTCAGAATCTGATGCTATGGCTGTTCCGTTTATTAAACTTGGTGACGTCAACACTAGCGCAAGCGGGAAATTCAAAGGATATACGTGCATAGTTTTGAATTTGAATGATCGTAATGGAAATATAAGTAATAAACTGTTACCAGATTGGACATACAGTTGATATGAAGCCCATCCGTCCGAAAGATAAATATTCATGGCGCCCTAACGGGCTGTCATCAATGCAAATCTTTCGGACGGATGGGCTTCATATCAACTGTATGTCCAATCTGGTAACAGTTTATTGCTTAACTACACTTCCAAACCTAGGCTTAAAGTGAATATACAAGTAACATAAAATGATAATATACAAAAACATAAGGAACAAACAGCACTGAGTCTAAACGTAATTTATCCAATAATCGCTAATTAACTGACACTTGTAAGAGTTACCGGTAATGAAAAGTACTACGAAGGATTAGCTAAAAGAAACACAGGTAAATACGTTAAAGCAATAGATCACAATAAAGAAACGGCTATTACATTTAAAATGAAGCTTTGTATTTTATTTCAAAACTTAGAATATTAAGTATGTTCGAGTAGATTAAAACAAATAAATAATATCACAAATGTCCGAATATGAACCTGTCAAAAACCGCGCGACATTTCAACGTCTCCTCTATACAGATACATAGTCTTTTTTTTCTTTTCATTCATTTTAATATTTTGAAACAGTTGTCAGTTTTAGAGGTGAAAATAACACATAGTTTCATATATCAGAAGTCGCCATACAGGTACGTAATCAATGACAACCATGCAGATAAGCTGGATATTATATACAAAATAAACGATATGCCAATAATTGCACGAGATACCAGTCAAACACCATGTCACGGATGCAGGTGCGCGCACACGAGGAAATAACCCTTATAAAGTTCGCTTGTAATAAAAGCATGCAGGCCTATCATCTCAGAATTTTATACCTTATCTTTATTTATACATAACCCTAATTGTGTATTTTGTAGTGCACACATGAAAAAATCGGAAATTTTAAAATTTAAGTCTGCTATCTCATTGTAGATTCTATATTTCCTGGAAATATCAATACACCCCCTCCCCCTCCAACAATCCCCCCCCCCCCCGTCCCCGACTAAACCGTATCATAAAAAAATAGTTTTATTTACATCTAAGAAGTGCTTTGTACGTGCGCATGTGAATACGAAATAAAAATGACGGATCACCGTTTTGCTACATTAAATTCAAACCATATTAAATCAAAATCCAAAGCCATTTAAAGTGACCGAAATTACACCCAGGTAATTAAAAAAACTGGGTCTAATTTCGGTCACTTTTTTTTCTTTCTATATCTTTTTATTTTCAGAAAATCACATATCAATAAACATCTGTTTTGAATATTAAGACTTTGAGGAAGAAATACAACAAACAATCCAATTTCTGTCTTTTTGTTTCAACTTACTTCTTCAAACAACACCGTAGAGACGTACAGGAAATCGTGACCTCTAAAATTTCAATTTTGCCGCCCAGCTGACTGAAGTGAATGACGTCATCAAAATGGAAAGCGTTTATACGACCAAGACAGATCGCCAATCGTATTCGGTAAACGTTTATTAGATCCTGACTGAACTTCTCGTATTTTGAAACAAAAACACTGAAGCAGGGTGTGACTAGAATCATTTTATTGGTTAATAATCAAAATGTGACCGAAATATGACACTGACCGAAATATTACCCATGTACTCTATAGGTTTTTTACAATGACACTACTTTTTCCTTTTGAGATTTTAAAAAGCCCCATAGGGCCTGAATTATTCGTATTCATTTCATTAAAACTACCTTCAGAAACATGCCAAAATAGGTAAGCCTTTGTGAAATATTCTACATTTTTTATTCATAAATCATTTGAGTAGATCGTATACTTTATATTTAAGTCATTTTATTTAGATTTTTAACGGAAAAAATTGTGTAAAATAATATTTTTTTTACGAAAAATTAACGCTTTTTGGAAAAAAACGAAAACGAAGCATTGCTCTTTGTCATCTCATTTAACCCTGATATGGGTTTTGCCAATTTATCCCCCATTAGAAATACATGAAATTAATTCCGAAATGAAAATCCGGGAAAACAGTTTGTGAGTGCATTGAAAATAGAAATGCAGGTTGCAAGGGGGGTCTCAAATTGGTTGAAATTTAGATATTATTAAATAGAAGTGAAAATAAGTACATATGGGTTATGGGGTATGCCGAATGAGATAGTAACAGTTTTAAATACATCGTTGTCATTTTAACGAAATAAAGGCCCAGGTATAAGGCCCATATTGGAGTATGGGGATATGGTTTGGGGAAACATACCTCATGAACTAGTGAAAAAAACTTGAGAATTTGTATATTGAAGCAGCTAGAATAATTACAGATGCAACAAAATTGGTTAGTATTGATAAACTGTTCAACGAATCTGCAGGGGTCAGCTTATTTGATCGAAGGCAAGTTAATAAAATTATACATTTCCACCAGATGTTCTATCATTATACACCTGAATACCTCTATAGCATGATCCCAGAAACTGTTTCTGAAGGACATTCGTATGAAACTAGACACTCGGACCATACATTTATTACACCTTTATCATATAAAACCTCATTCTATCAAAAATCTTTTCTTCCTGCTGATATAAACCAATGGAATAGTCTACCACAAAGTGTTCGCTTAAACCAGTCTACTTCTGCTTCAAAAACTTATTTTAGTCATAAGTATTCACCGAATACGCTTGCTTATTTCAGTTCTCATACCCATAAGGGTCAACTATTTCATGTACGTCTAAGAATGGAGTGGAGTGCTCTAAAAAGTCATTTCTTTGCAAAAACTGTACCATCTTCATTATGTTTATGTGGTGTAGTCGAAGGCAACAAACAGTTTTTACTTGAATGTGGGCGATTTGATGAAATGAGACGACGCTACCTTCACTCGTTAGATTTCAATATTACTTTGGATCTTCTTCTTTTTGGAGATGAATCTATTTCTTCTACAGCTGATAATAAATTAATATTCTAAGCCGTACAACACTACATAATTACAACGGGCAGATTTGCTTCCATTGAATAAATTATATGTAAGATATGACACCCCACAATAATTTTATTCATTCGAGTTTAAACCAGAATTATAAATTATATCTTTATTCATTACCAAATGTTAAGTTAAAATATAAAAAAATGAGTGAGTTATCATGTAAGAATGGTGTTATTTTGTGTTATCATGCTCCAAAGTTTATCATTTGCTATAAAACACATGGTGATAAGTGTTTTGCTACATAAGTGTCTGTGACACTTGTTCCTATTTCCGTGATTTCATATTTGTTCTATAAATATGCATATATCGAAATTAAGAAAATTTAAGCTGAAAAAAAAGACAAAATTTCGTCATGGAATTGATAACCTCACAATATATCTGCAATTCCTAATAATTGATCTTCAACAGGCCTACCGGCTGATTATTTAGTCTGCAGGCACTTCGTGATAAAAAGTCAATGACCAAATTAGTAGTTGTCTTATATGGACGACGATAAGCAAAATGATAACGAATTGATCAGTCCCATTTTCTCAGTGTTTCAATTATGCACAAATACGTTTTTTGTTTAATAATGATAATACTTCATTAATTCACCATATCAGCTTTATATTTATCTAGGGGGAGAGATAACAAGCGACATTATCATTTGCCGGTTAATCATCTTATCAGAGAAATTTTAGCTCATCATTTCACAAATCATAATTATTTATTGGTACATTGATAATGATAGTAATTTTAGTCTGTACTATTTTTTAGTTAAAATGTCCTAAATACATCAATGTTTGATGTTGATAAATAAAAATCCTACTAAGATCCCTATTAAGAAGAAGAAGAATATTTAATCAAAATCCAGATATAGTCATATTTTATTTGCACAGAACAATGTCAATTATGTCTATTATTTATGATCGATTTAGTAATGATCAATTAATTAAGATGGCGTAAGGTGTATTTTTATTTGGTTGATAAAGTATATTTGTTTAAAAGAAAATGTTACTTACTCTCTGTTTCGAAATCAGCCATTCCCAGCAAGATATGAAAAAACAAAGCATTTTCAATCAGCAATGTTTATCAACTCAGATGGAGAGGTATGTTAATACATTTTCAAACACAAACATAATAAGTAGATTCTATTTTTCTTTGTACTAGTATCCGATTTAAATATCAAGAATGCATATATTTTTTATGTTAATAATTATTTGAACCTACCAAGATTCCTATTTAGAAACATTTTCAGTATTAGAAAAACAAAGCAATCATATAAAGATTATATTTAACCTTTAGACACATTACCGAAACACCTAAAAAGTTTCCATCAATACGTCTACTGTCTGATGAATAAGTCTACTGAGCTAGAAATCAATCAGAAAATATTACTACTAAACTAATTATATGAAATTCAGAAGTAATCTTATATACTTACAACACCTTCATCATTATGCTAGTGATGTTCATTATTTATTATGTTGTATATTGCTTTTTGTTACATTACACATAAAGGATTTTGTGTCTTCATTCTTAGATAAAAACAACAAGACAAGGGTTCATCATTGAATTAATAACCTCACAATATATCCGCAATTCCTAAAAGGTGATCATCAGTACGCCTACCGGCTGATTATTTAGTCTACAGACTTTTCGTGATAAAAATTCAATGACCAAACTAGTAGTTGTCTTATATGGACGACAAAAAGTAAAATGATCACGATTATTTTAGTCCCATTTCCTTAGTGGTGTAATTATGCACACATACGTTTTTCTTTAATAATGAAAATGTTTGACGAATCCAATGTATAAGATGCACATATATCTAGAGGGAATGATAACAAGCGAAATTATCATCAATACTTCACAAATAATTCTTATTCATTGGCACATTAATAATGGCAGTAATTTTGTCTGTAGTATTTTCTATTTAAAATGCCCAAAATACATTAATATTTGATGTTGATGAATAAAAAAATCTTCGAAGATCCCTATAAAGAAGAATACTATTTAATCAAAATCCAGATATAGTCATATTTTATTTGCACAGAACAATGTCAATTATGTCTATTATTTATGATCGATTTAGTAATGATCAATTAATTAAGATGGCGTAAGGTGTATTTTTATTTGGTTGATAAAGTATATTTGTTTAAAAGAAAATGTTACTTACTCACTGTTTCGAAATCAGCCATTCCCAGCAAGATATGAAAAAAAACAAAGCATTTTCAATCAGCAATGTTTATCAACTCAGATGGAGAGGTATGTTAATACATTTTCAAACACAAACATAATAAGTAGATTCAATTTATCTTTGTATTAGTCTCTGACTAAAGTATCAAGAATAAATTGATTTTTTGGGTTAATAATTATTCAAACCTACAAAGATTCCTATTTAGAAAAGTAATATATCTAGATTTGATATACAAAATTCAGAAGTAGGCTTACCTTAGTTGTACAACATAATGTTTGTAATTTTCATTATTTGTGTTATTTGTCATTTCTACTTAATACATTACACATAAATGTTTATGTATCCTCAGTGTTAGATCATTGAAAATCAAGGCAATTATATAAAGATTATATCAAACCAGATGGACAGGTATGTTAATACATTTTCAAACACGAACATAACACGAAGATTAAAATTGTCTTTGTGCTAACATCTGACGGAAATATAAAAACAAATTATATATATTTTTTGGTCAAAAATCATTTAAACCTATTAAGATTCATTTTTAGGAAAGTAATATATCTAGATTTAATATACAAAATTCAAAAGAAGGCTTATTTCTTTTGCACATATGTGATTGATTATTTTTACTAAATACATTACACATCTTCAATGTTAGATTAATGAAAGTACAAGGCAATGGTATCAAGATTATATCAAAACTTCAGACACATTACCGAAACACCTAAAAAGTTTCCATCAATACGCCTACTGTCTGATTAGTAAGTCTACAGAGCTAGAGATCAATTGAATAACAAAAACAGTAATGTTCTTTTATAGAGGACAAAAAGCAAACTTATCACGAATCTGTTAGACATTTCCTTAATGCTTTAATTACATTGCAGAAAGAAGTCTTTCTTATTGTCTGGCGTACATTTGACAAATGCAGTGCATATAATAACTTTAGTCGAAACGATCAATACGCCTACCTTCGGATTATGAAGTATTCAGATAATTAAAGGTCAATTCAAAAACCATAGCAGTATTTTTTTTCTTTTCAGCATGATGAAAAAGAGAACTTAACAAATCTGTTATGCAAATTTCCCCAGTGTTATAAATTCAATACCATTTTTTTTGTTTAATATATGAAATGTATTTGACAAAAAAATGTAAGAGACATTCTACCTTCCAAATCTCGAACATATATTTCTAAATGACGTGTGATTAATGAAAAAACCCTTAACAGTGGTGTTCAAGCTAATGCAAAAATCTCATAGAAACTGGGAACAGCCCAATTTTCTTGAAACTTTGAATATTGAAAGAACAACTAGTTGTCCTTTTGAAATGACACTACTTTTTCCTTTTGAGATTTTAAAAAGCCCCATAGGGCCTGAATTATTCGTATTCATTTCATTAAAACTACCTTCAAAAACATGCCAAAATAGGTAAGCCTTTGTGAAATATTCTACATTTTTTATTCATAAATCATTTGAGTAGATCGTATACTTTATATTTAAGTCATTTTATTTAGATTTTTAACGGAAAAAATTGTGTAAAATAATTTTTTTTTTACGAAAAATTAACGCTTTTTGGAAAAAAACGAAAACGAAGCATTGCTCTTTGTCATCTCATTTAACCCTGATATGGGTTTTGCCAATTTATCACCCATTAAAAATACATGAAATTAATTCCGAAATGAAAATCCGGGAAAACAGTTTGTGAGTGCATTGAAAATAGAAATGCAGGTAGCAACGGGGGTCTCAAATTGGTTGAAATTTAGATATTATTAAATAGAAGTGAAAATAAGTACATATGGGTTATGGGGTATGCCGAATGAGATAGTAAAAGTTTTAAATACATCGTTGTCATTGTAACGAAATAAAGGCCCAGGTATAAGGCCAATATTGGAATAGGGGACATGGTTTGGGGAAACATACCTCATGAACTAGTGAAAAAATCTTTAGAATTTGTATATTGAAGCAGCTAGAATAATTACAGGTGCAACAAAATTGGTTAGTATTGATAAACTGTTCAACGAATCTGCAGGGGTAAGCTTATTTGATCGAAGGCAGGTTCATAAAATTATACATTTCCACAAGATGTTCTATCATTATACACCTGAATAACTCTATAGCATGATCCCAGAAACTATTTCTGAAGGACATTCGTATGAAACTAGACACTTGGACCATACATTTATTACACCTTTATCATATAAAACCTCATTATATCAAAAATCTTTTCTTCCTTCAGTTATAAACGAATGGAATAGTCTACCACAAAGTGTTCGCTTAAACCCTTCTACTTCTGCTTCAAAATCTTATTTTAGTCATAAGTATTCACCGAATACGCCTGCTTATTTCAGTTTTCATACCCATAAGGGTCAAATAATTCATGTACATCAAGAATGGAGTGCAGTGCTCTAAAAAGCCAACTCTTTGCAAAAAATTGTACCATCTCCATTATGTATATGTGGTGTGGTCGAAGACAACAAACATTTTTTACTTGAATGTGGTCGATTTGATAAAATGAGACGACGCTACCTTCACTCATTAGATTTCAATATTACTTTGGATCTTCTTCTTTTCAAAGAAGAATCTATTTCTTCTACAGCTGATAATAAATCAATATTCTTAGCCGTACAGTACTACATAATTGTACTACACAATTAAAACGGGCAGATCTGCTTCCATTGAATAATTATATGTAAGATATGACACCCCACAAATTCCATTCGAGTTTAAACCTAATTATAATTATATCGTTATTCATTATCAAATGTTAATGCGAGATAGTGAGTTATATATCCCTATCTTATTTTTAATCATGGTGTTAATGAACAATTTGAATGGTCATTTAGGTGCAATTCATATTTGTTCCTATTAAATTAAGGAAAATCAGCGGGCTATGCTTTTCAGAATTTCGTTATTGAAATGCTATCTTCTCGGAATTCATTTTTTTAAGTATCTGTTATAAGATTAAACCTATAGCATGTTTTAAAATGGTTTTAAAGTGTTGACAAAATCTATAACATGCCAAATCTTTCGAGCAAAAATAATAAGTATATGTCATTATAAATGGGGGAAAATGAAGAGTGGACTATCCTTTATTAACAAAAAAAGAATTAAAAATAAAAGATAAAAACATATGTTCAAATGGTGGACACAAGGGGTCCTCTTGTCACAAACCCAAAGCATTTTTTAGAAATACATTATTTAAGAGCCTTTTTCCCTTTTTAAAAAATACAAAATAAAACAAAAAGCACATATAAATTAGTTATGTACCTGGACCTTTAAAACTAAAAAAATTGAAATCAAATCGGGGCGTGGGCGGTTTTGCATCACCACCTTTAATGAACAAATGTATTATCAACAGTTATACTACCATTAAATACTTAGCAAGCTCTACATATATGTCAAATGACCAAACTAGTAAATTAATAATAAACAAGGCAATGATATAAAGATTATATCAAAACTTCAGACATATTACCGAAACACCTAAAAGGTTTCCATCAATATGCCAACTGTCTGATTAGTAAATATACAGAGCTATAGATCAATTAGAAAAAAAATTACTTCTAAACTAATTATACAAAATTCAGAAGTAATCTTATATACTTACAATACCTTCATCATTATGCTAGTGATGTTCATTATTTATTATGTTGTATATTGCTACTTTTAACATTACACATAAAGGGTTTTTGTATCTTCATTCTTCGATAAAAAATCAAGATAAGATTTCATCAATGCATTAATAACCTCACATAACATCTACAATTCCTAAAAGGTGATCATCAACACGTCTACCGGCTGATTATTAAATCTACAGACATTTCGAGATAAAAAATCAATAACCAAACTAGTAGTTGTCTTATATGGACGACGAAAAGCAAAATGCTCACGAATTTATTAGTCACATTTCCTCGGTGTTTTAATTATGGACGGATACGTTTTTGTTTAATAATTAAAATATTTGATGAATTCAATGTATAAGCTTCACATTTATCTAGGGGGAGAGATGACAAGCGATATTATCATTTGCCGATTAATTATCTTATAAGAGAAATTTTACCTCATCATTTCACAAATTAAAATTATTTATTGGCACAATCATAATGATAGTAATTCTGTTTCTGTACTATTTTCTGGTTAGAATATTCAAAATACATCAATAATTGATGTTGTGAATAAAAATAAGCTATTAAGCTGCTTATTAAGAAGAATGATATTTCTTAATTTATTATTGAAAATCCAGAAAAAGAAATATTTCATTTGCAAATCACAATGTCAGTTATGTTTATTATTTAGGATCAATTTAGTAATGATCAATTAATCAAGATGGCGTATGGTGTATATTTATTGGTTGATAAAGTATATTTGATTTAAAAGAAAATGTTACTTACTCCCTGTTTCGAAATCAGCCATTCCAAGCAAGTTATGAAAAAAAACAAAGCATTTTAATCAGCAATGTTTATCAACTTAGATGGACAGGTATGTTAATACATTTTCAAATACGAACATATCACGAAGATTAAATTGTCTTTGTACTAACATCTGACGGAAATATAAAAAATGCATTGATTTTTTTGGGTTAATAATTATTCAAACCTACAAAGATTCCTATTTAGAAAAGTAATATATCTAGATTTGATATACAAAATTCAGAAGTAGGCTTACCTTAGTTGCACAACATAATGTTTGTAATTTTCATTATTTATGTTATATGTCATTTTCTACTAAATACATTACACATAAAGGTTTATGTATCTTCAGTGTTAGATCATTGAAAATCAAGGCAATTATATAAAGATTATATCAAACTAGATGGACAGGTATGTTAATACATTTTCAAACACGAACATAACACGAAGATTAAAATTGTCTTTGTACTAACATCTGACGGAAATATAAAAAAAAATTATATATATTTTTAGGTCAAAAATCATTTAAACCTACTAAGATTCATTTTTAGGAAAGTAATATATCTATATTTAATATACAAAATTCAAAAGAAGGCTTATTTCTTTTGCACATATGTGATTGATTATTTTTACTAAATACATTACACATCTTCAATGTTAGATTAATGAAAATACAAGGCAATGTCATCAAGATTATATCAAAACTTCAGACACATTACCGAAACACCTAAAAAAGTTTCCATCAATACGCCTACTGTCTGATTATTAAGTGTACAGAGCTAGAGATCAATTGAATAACAAAAACAGTAATGTTCTTTTATAGAGGACAAAAAGCAAACTTATCACGAATCTGTTAGACATTTCCTTAGTGCTTTAACTACATTGCAGAAAGAAGTCTTTCTTATTGTCTGGCGTACATTTGACGAACGCAGTGCATAGAATAACTTTAGTCGAAACGATCAATACGCCTACCTTCGGATTATGAAGTATTCAGATAATTAAAGGTCAATTCAAAAACCATAGCAGTATTTTTTTTTCTTTTAAGCATGATGAAAAAGAGAACTTAACAAATCTGTTATGCAAATTTCCCAGTGTTATAAATTCAATACCAATTTTTTTGTTTAATATATGAAATGTATTTGACAAAAAATGTAAGAGACATTCTACCTCCCAAATCTCGAACATATATTTCTAAATGACGTGTGATTAATGAGAAAACCCTTAACAGTGGTGTTCAAGCTAATGCAAAAATCTCATAGAAACTGGCCACAGCCCAATTTTCTTGAAACTTTGAATATTGAAAGAACAACTAGTTGTCCTTTTAAAATGACACTACTTTTTCCTTTTAAGATTTTAAAAAGCCCCATAGGGCCTGAATTATTCGTATTCATTTCATTAAAACTACCTTCAGAAACATGCCAAAATAGGTAAGCCTTTGTGAAATATTCTACATTTTTTATTCATAAATCATTTGAGTAGATCGTATACTTTATATTTAAGTCATTTTATTTAGATTTTTAACGGAAAAAATTGTGTAAAATAATATTTTTTTTACGAAAAATTAACGCTTTTTGGAAAAAACGAAAACGAAGCCTTGCTCTTTGTCATCTCATTTAACTCTGATATGGGTTTTGCCAATTTATCACCCATTAAAAATACATGAAATTAATTCCGAAATGAAAATCCGGGAAAACAGTTTGTGAGTGCATTGAAAATAGAAATGCAGGTAGCAAGGGGGGTCTCAAATTGGTTGAAATTTAGATATTATTAAATAGAAGTGAAAATAAGTACATATGGGTTATGGGGTATGCCGAATGAGATAGTAACAGTTTTAAATACATCGTTGTCATTGTAACGAAATAAAGGCCCAGGTATAAGGCCAATATTGGAGTATGGGGACATGGTTTGGGGAAACATACCTCATGAACTAGTGAAAAAAAACTTGAGAATTTGTATATTGAAGCAGCTAGAATAATTACAGGTTCAACAAAATTGGTTAGTATTGATAAACTGTTCAACGAATCTGCAGGGGTCAGCTTATTTGATCGAAGGCAAGTTAATAAAATTATACATTTCCACCAGATGTTCTATCATTATACACCTGAATACCTCTATAGCATGATCCCAGAAACTGTTTCTGAAGGACATTCGTATGAAACTAGACACTCGGACCATACATTCATTACACCTTTATCATATAAAACCTCATTCTATCAAAAATCTTTTCTTCCCTCTGATATAAACCAATGGAATAGTCTACCACAAAGTGTTCGCTTAAACCAGTCTACTTCTGCTTCAAAACTTATTTTAGTTATAAGTATTCACCGAATACGCTTGCTTATTTCAGTTCTCATATTCATAAGGGTCAAATATTTCATGTACGTCTAAGAATGGAGTGGAGTGCTCTAAAAAGTCATTTCTTTGCAAAAATTGTACCATCTTCATTATGTATATGTGGTGTAGTCGAAGGCAACAAACATTTTTTACTTGAATGTGGTCGATTTGATGAAATGAGACGACGCTACCTTCACTCGTTAGATTTCAATATTACTTTGGATCTTCTTCTTTTTGGAGATGAATCTATTTCTTCTACAGCTGATAATAAATTAATATTCTAAGCCGTACAACACTACATAATTACAACGGCAGATTTGCTTCCATTGAATAAATTATATGTAAGATATGACACCCCACAAATTTCATTCGAGTTTAAACCGAATTATAATTATATCTTTATTCATTATCAAATGTTAATGCGAGTGAGTGAGTTATCATGAAGGAATGGTGTTATCATGCTCCAAAGTTATCATTTGCTATAAAACACATGGTGATATGTTTACATAAGTGTCTGTGACACTTGTTCCTATTTCCGTGATTTCATATTTGTTCTATAAATATGCATATATCGAAATTAAGAATATTTAAGCTGAAAAAAAGACAAAATTGCGTGATGGAATTGATAACCTCACAATATATCTGCAATTCCTAATAATTGATCTTCAACAGGCCTACCGGCTGATTATTTAGTCTGCAGGCATTTCGTGATAAAAGTCAATGACCAAATTAGTAGTTGTTTTATATGGACGACGATAAGCAAAATGATAACGAATTGATCAGTCCCATTTTCTCAGTGTTTCAATTATGCACATATTACGTTTTTGTTTAATAATTAATACTTCATTAATTCACCATATCAGCTTTATATCTATCTAGGGGGAGAGATAACAAGCGACATTATCATTTGCCGGTTAATCATCTTATCAGAGAAATTTTAGCTCATCATTTCACAAATCATAATTATTTATTGGTACATTGATAATGATAGTAATTTTAGTCTGTACTATTTTTTAGCTAAAATGTCCTAAATACATCAATGTTTGATGTTGATAAATAAAAATCCTACTAAGATCCCTATTAAGAAGAAGAATATTTAATCAAAATCCAGATATAGTCATATTTTATTTGCACAGAACAATGTCAATTATGTCTATTATTTATGATCGATTTAGTAATGATCAATTAATTAAGATGGCGTAAGGTGTATTTTTATTTGGTTGATAAAGTATATTTGTTTTAAAAGAAAATGTTACTTACCACTGTTTCGAAATCAGCCATTCCCAGCAAGATATGAAAAAACAAAGCATTTTCAATCAGCAATGTTTATCAACTCAGATGGAGAGGTATGTTAATACATTTTCAAACACAAACATAATAAGTAGATTCTATTTTTCTTTGTACTAGTATCCGATTTAAATATCAAGAATGCATATATTTTTTATGTTAATAATTATTTGAACCTACCAAGATTCCTATTTAGAAACATTTTCAGTATTAGAAAAACAAAGCAATCATATAAAGATTATATTTAACCTTTAGACACATTACCGAAACACCTAAAAAGTTTCCATAATACGTCTACTGTCTGATGAATAAGTCTACTGAGCTAGAAATCAATCAGAAAATTTACTACTAAACTAATTATATGAAATTCAGAAGTAATCTTATATACTTACAACACCTTCATCATTATGCTAGTGATGTTCATTATTTATTATGTTGTATATTGCTTTTTGTTACATTACACATAAAGGATTTGTGTCTTCATTCTTAGATAAAAAAAAAAAGACAAGGGTTCATCATTGAATTAATAACCTCGCAATATATCCGCAATTCCTAAAAGGTGATCATCAGTACGCCTACCGGCTGATTATTTAGTCTACAGACTTTTCGTAAAAAAACCAAACTAGTAGTTGTCTTATATGGACGACAAAAAGTACAATGATCACGATTATTTTTTCCCATTTCCTTAGTGTTTCAATTATGCACAAATACGTTTTTGTTTAATAATGATAATACTTCATTAATTCACCATATCAGCTTTATATTATCTAGGGGGAGAGATAACAAGCGACATTATCATTTGCCAGTTAATCATCTTATCAGAGAAATTTTAGCTCATCATTTCACAAATCATAATTATTTATTGGTACATTGATAATGATAGTAATTTTAGTCTGTACTATTTTTTAGTTAAAATGTCCTAAATACATCAATGTTTGATGTTGATAAATAAAAATCCTACTAAGATCCCTATTAAGAAGAAGAATATTTAAATCAAAATCCAGTTATAGTCATATTTTATTTGCACAGAACAATGTCAATTATGTCTATTATTTATGATCGATTTAGTAATGATCAATTAATTAAGATGGCGTAAGGTGTATTTTTATTTGGTTGATAAAGTATATTTGTTTAAAAGAAAATGTTACTTACTCTCTGTTTCGAAATCAGCCATTCCCAGCAAGATATGAAAAAAAAACAAAGCATTTTCAATCAGCAATGTTTATCAACTCAGATGGAGAGGTATGTTAATACATTTTCAAACACAAACATAATAAGTAGATTCAATTTATCTTTGTATTAGTCTCTGACTAAAATATCAAGAATAAATTGATTTTTTGGGTTAATAATTATTCAAACCTACAAAGATTCCTATTTAGAAAAGTAATATATCTAGATTTGATATACAAAATTCAGAAGTAGGCTTACCTTAGTTGCACAACATAATGTTTGTAATTTTCATTATTTGTGTTATTTGTCATTTCTACTAAATACATTACACATAAAGGTTTATGTATCCTCAGTGTTAGATCATTGGAAATCAAGGCAATTATATAAAGATTATATCAAACCAGATGGACAGGTATGTTAATACATTTTCAAACACGAACATAACACGAAGATTAAAATTGTCTTTGTTCTAACATCTGACGGAAATATCAAAACAAATTATATATATTTTAGGTCAAAAATCATTTAAACCTATTAAGATTCATTTTTAGGAAAGTAATATATCTATATTTAATATACAAAAATTCAAAAGAAGGCTTATTTCTTTTGCACATATGTGATTGATTATTTTTACTAAATACATTACACATCTTCAATGTTAGATTAATGAAAGTACAAGGCAATGGTATCAAGATTATATCAAAACTTCAGACACATTACCGAAACACCTTAAAAGTTTCCATCAATACGCCTACTGTCTGATTAGTAAGTCTACAGAGCTAGAGATCAATTGAATAACAAAAACAGTAATGTTCTTTTATAGAGGACAAAAAGCAAACTTATCACGAATCTGTTAGACATTTCCTTAATGCTTTAATTACATTGCAGAAGGAAGTCTTTCTTATTGTCTGGCGTACATTTGACAAATGCAGTGCATATAATTACTTTAGTCGGAACGATCAATACGCCTACCTTCGGATTATGAAGTATTCAGATAATTAAAGGTCAATTCAAAACCCATAGCAGTATTTTTTTTCTTTTAAGCATGATGAAAAAGAGAACTTAACAAATCTGTTATGCAAATTTCCCCAGTGTTATAAATTCAATACCAATTTTTTTGTTTAATATATGAAATGTATTTGACAAAAAATGTAAGAGACATTCTACCTCCCAAATCTCGAACATATATTTCTAAATGACGTGTGATTAATGAGAAAACCCTTAACAGTGGTGTTCAAGCTAATGTAAAAATCTCATAGAAACTGGCCACAGCCCAATTTTCTTGAAACTTTGAATATTGAAAGAACAACTAGTTGTCCTTTTAAAATGACACTACTTTTTCCTTTTGAGATTTTAAAAAGCCCCATAGGGCCTGAATTATTCGTATTCATTTCATTAAAACTACCTTCAGAAACATGCCAAAATAGGTAAGCCTTTGTGAAATATTCTACATTTTTTATTCATAAATCATTTGAGTAGATCGTATACTTTATATTTAAGTCATTTTATTTAGATTTTTAACGGAAAAAATTTGTGTAAAATAATATTTTTTTACGAAAAATTAACGCTTTTTGGAAAAAACGAAAACGAAGCATTGCTCTTTGTCATCTCATTTAACCCTGATATGGGTTTTGCCAATTTATCACCCATTAAAAATACATGAAATTAATTCCGAAATGAAAATCCGGGAAAACAGTTTGTGAGTGCATTGAAAATAGAAATGCAGGTAGCAAGGGGGGTCTCAAATTGGTTGAAATTTAGATATTATTAAATAGAAGTGAAAATAAGTACATATGGGTTATGGGGTATGCCGAATGAGATAGTAACAGTTTTAAATACATCGTTGTCATTGTAACGAAATAAAGGCCCAGGTATAAGGCCAATATTGGAGTATGGGGACATGGTTTGGGGAAACATACCTCATGAACTAGTGAAAAAAACTTGAGAATTTGTATATTGAAGCAGCTAGAATAATTACAGGTGCAAAAAAATTGGTTAGTATTGATAAACTGTTCAACGAATCTGCAGGGGTAAGCTTATTTGATCGAAGGCAAGTTAATAAAATTATACATTTCCACCAGATGTTCTATCATTATACACCTGAATACCTCTATAGCATGATCCCAGAAACTGTTTCTGAAGGACATTCGTATGAAACTAGACACTCGGACCATACATTTATTACACCTTTATCATATAAAACCTCATTCTATCAAAAAATCTTTTCTTCCTTCTGATATAAACCAATGGAATAGTCTACCACAAAGTGTTCGCTTAAACCAGTCTACTTCTGCTTCAAAAACTTATTTTAGTCATAAGTATTCACCGAATACGCTTGCTTATTTCAGTTCTCATACCCATAAGGGTCAAATATTTCATGTACGTCTAAGAATGGAGTGGAGTGCTCTAAAAAGTCATTTCTTTGCAAAAATTGTACCATCTTCATTATGTATATGTGGTGTAGTCGAAGGCAACAAACATTTTTTACTTGAATGTGGTCGATTTGATGAAATGAGACGACGCTACCTTCACTCGTTAGATTTCAATATTACTTTGGATCTTCTTCTTTTTGGAGATGAATCTATTTCTTCTACAGCTGATAATAAATTAATATTCTAAGCCGTACAACACTACATAATTACAACGGGCAGATTTGCTTCCATTGAATAAATTATATGTAAGATATGACACCCCACAAATTTCATTCGAGTTTAAACCGAATTATAATTATATCTTTATTCATTACCAAATGTTAATGCGAGTGAGTGAGTTATCATGTAAGAATGGTGTTATCATGCTCCAAAGTTATCATTTGCTATAAAACACATGGTGATATGTTTACATAAGTGTCTGTGACACTTGTTCCTATTTCCGTGATTTCATATTTGTTCTATAAATATGCATATATCGAAATTAAGAAAATTTAAGCTGAAAAAAAAAGACAAAATTTCGTCATGGAATTGAATAACCTCATAATATATCTGCAATGTCTAATAATTGATCTTCAACAGGCCTACCGGCTGATTATTTAGTCTGCAGACATTTCGTGATAAAAATTCAATGACCAAATTAGTAGTTGTCTTATATGGACGACGATACGATAAGCAAAATGATAACGAATTGATCAGTCCCATTTTCTCAGTGTTTCAATTATGCACAAATACGTTTTTGTTTAATAATGATAATACTTCATTAATTCACCATATCAGCTTTATATATATCTAGGGGGAGAGATAACAAGCGACATTATCATTTGCCGGTTAATCATCTTATCAGAGAAATTTTAGCTCATCATTTCACAAATCATAATTATTTATTGGTACAGTGATAATGATAGTAATTTTAGTCTGTACTATGTTTTAGTTAAAATGTCCAAAATACATCAATGTTTGATGTTGATCAATAAAAAGTCTACTAAAATCCCTATTAAGAAGAAGAATATTTAATCAAAATCCAGTTATAGTCATATTTTATTTGCACAGAACAATGTCAATTATGTCTATTATTTATGATCGATTTAGTAATGATCAATTAATTAAGATGGCGTAAGGTGTATTTTTATTTGGTTGATAAAGTATATTTGTTTAAAAGAAAATGTTACTTACTCTCTGTTTCGAAATCAGCCATTCCCAGCAAGATATGAAAAAAAACCAAAGCATTTTCAATCAGCAATGTTTATCAACTCAGATGGAGAGGTATGTTAATACATTTTCAAACACAAACATAATAAGTAGATTCAATTTATCTTTGTATTAGTCTCTGACTAAAGTATCAAGAATAAATTGATTTTTTGGGTTAATAATTATTCAAACCTACAAAGATTCCTATTTAGAAAAGTAATATATCTAGATTTGATATACAAAATTCAAAGTAGGCTTACCTTAGTTGCACAACATAATGTTTGTAATTTTCATTATTTGTGTTATTTGTCATTTCTACTAAATACATTACACATAAAGGTTTATGTATCCTCAGTGTTAGATCATTGGAAATCAAGGCAATTATATAAAGATTATATCAAACCAGATGGACAGGTATGTTAATACATTTTCAAACACGAACATAACACGAAGATTAAAATTGTCTTTGTTCTAACATCTGACGGAAATATCAAAACAAATTATATATATTTTAGGTCAAAAATCATTTAAACCTATTAAGATTCATTTTTAGGAAAGTAATATATCTATATTTAATATACAAAATTCAAAAGAAGGCTTATTTCTTTTGCACATATGTGATTGATTATTTTTACTAAATACATTACACATCTTCAATGTTAGATTAATGAAAGTACAAGGCAATGGTATCAAGATTATATCAAAACTTCAGACACATTACCGAAACACCTAAAAAGTTTCCATCAATACGCCTACTGTCTGATTAGTAAGTCTACAGAGCTAGAGATCAATTGAATAACAAAAACAGTAATGTTCTTTTATAGAGGACAAAAAGCAAACTTATCACGAATCTGTTAGACATTTCCTTAATGCTTTAATTACATTGCAGAAGGAAGTCTTTCTTATTGTCTGGCGTACATTTGACAAATGCAGTGCATATAATTACTTTAGTCGGAACGATCAATACGCCTACCTTCGGATTATGAAGTATTCAGATAATTAAAGGTCAATTCAAAAACCATAGCAGTATTTTTTTTCTTTTAAGCATGATGAAAAAGAGAACTTAACAAATCTGTTATGCAAATTTCCCCAGTGTTATAAATTCAATACCAATTTTTTTTGTTTAATATATGAAATGTATTTGACCAGGTGAGCAAAAAATGTAAGAGACATTCTACCTTCCAAATCTCGAACATATATTTCTAAATGACGTGTGATTAATGAGAAAACCCTTAACAGTGGTGTTCAAGCTAATGTAAAATCTCATAGAAACTGGCAACAGCCCAATTTTCTTGAAACTTTGAATATTGAAAGAACAACTAGTTGTTCTTTTAAAATGACACTACTTTTTCCTTTTGAGATTTTAAAAAGCCCCATAGGGCCTGAATTATTCGTATTCATTTCATTAAAACTACCTTCAGAAACATGCCAAAATAGGTAAGCCTTTGTGAAATATTCTACATTTTTTATTCATAAATCATTTGAGTAGATCGTATACTTTATATTTAAGTCATTTTATTTAGATTTTTAACGGAAAAATTTGTGTAAAATAATATTTTTTTACGAAAAATTAACGCTTTTTGGAAAAAAACGAAAACGAAGCATTGCTCTTTGTCATCTCATTTAACCCTGATATGGGTTTTGCCAATTTATCCCCCATTAAAAATACATGAAATTAATTCCGAAATGAAAATCCGGGAAAACAGTTTGTGAGTGCATTGAAAATAGAAATGCAGGTTGCAAGGGGGGTCTCAAATTGGTTGAAATTTAGATATTATTAAATAGAAGTGAAAATAAGTACATATGGGTTATGGGGTATGCCGAATGAGATAGTAACAGTTTTAAATACATCGTTGTCATTGTAACGAAATAAAGGCCCAGGTATAAGGCCAATATTGGAGTATGGGGACATGGTTTGGGGAAACATACCTCATGAACTAGTGAAAAAAACTTGAGAATTTGTATATTGAAGCAGCTAGAATAATTACAGGTGCAACAAAATTGGTTAGTATTGATAAACTGTTCAACGAATCTGCAGGGGTCAGCTTATTTGATCGAAGGCAAGTTAATAAAATTATACATTTCCACCAGATGTTCTATCATTATACACCTGAATACCTCTATAGCATGATCCCAGAAACTGTTTCTGAAGGACATTCGTATGAAACTAGACACTCGGACCATACATTTATTACACCTTTATCATATAAAACCTCATTCTATCAAAAATCTTTTCTTCCTTCTGATATAAACCAATGGAATAGTCTACCACAAAGTGTGTTCGCTTAAACCAGTCTACTTCTGCTTCAAAAACTTATTTTAGTCATAAGTATTCACCGAATACGCTTGCTTATTTCAGTTCTCATACCCATAAGGGTCAAATATTTCATGTACGTCTAAGAATGGAGTGGAGTGCTCTAAAAAGTCATTTCTTTGCAAAAATTGTACCATCTTCATTATGTATATGTGGTGTAGTCGAAGGCAACAAACATTTTTTTACTTGAATGTGGTCGATTTGATGAAATGAGACGACGCTACCTTCACTCGTTAGATTTCAATATTACTTTGGATCTTCTTCTTTTTGGAGATGAATCTATTTCTTCTACAGCTGATAATAAATTAATATTCTAAGCCGTACAACACTACATAATTACAACGGGCAGATTTGCTTCCATTGAATAAATTATATGTAAGATATGACACCCCACAAATTTCATTCGAGTTTAAACCGAATTATAATTATATCTTTATTCATTACCAAATGTTAATGCGAGTGAGTGAGTTATCATGTAAGAATGGTGTTATCATGCTCCAAAGTTATCATTTGCTATAAAACACATGGTGATATGTTTACATAAGTGTCTGTGACACTTGTTCCTATTTCCGTGATTTCATATTTGTTCTATAAATATGCATATATCGAAATTAAGAAAATTTAAGCTGAAAAAAAAGACAAAATTTCGTCATGGAATTGATAACCTCACAATATATCTGCAATTCCTAATAATTGATCTTCAACAGGCCTACCGGCTGATTATTTAGTCTGCAGGCACTTCGTGATAAAAAGTCAATGACCAAATTAGTAGTTGTCTTATATGGACGACGATAAGCAAAATGATAACGAATTGATCAGTCCCATTTTCTCAGTGTTTCAATTATGCACAAATACGTTTTTGTTTAATAATGATAATACTTCATTAATTCACCATATCAGCTTTATATTTATCTAGGGGGAGAGATAACAAGCGACATTATCATTTGCCGGTTAATCATCTTATCAGAGAAATTTTAGCTCATCATTTCACAAATCATAATTATTTATTGGTACATTGATAATGATAGTAATTTTAGTCTGTACTATTTTTTAGTTAAAATGTCCTAAATACATCAATGTTTGATGTTGATAAATAAAAATCCTACTAAGATCCCTATTAAGAAGAAGAATATTTAATCAAAATCCAGATATAGTCATATTTTATTTGCACAGAACAATGTCAATTATGTCTATTATTTATGATCGATTTAGTAATGATCAATTAATTAAGATGGCGTAAGGTGTATTTTTATTTGGTTGATAAAGTATATTTGTTTAAAAGAAAATGTTACTTACTCTCTGTTTCGAAATCAGCCATTCCCAGCAAGATATGAAAAAAACAAAGCATTTTCAATCAGCAATGTTTATCAACTCAGATGGAGAGGTATGTTAATACATTTTCAAACACAAACATAATAAGTAGATTATATTTTTCTTTGTACTAGTATCCGATTTAAATATCAAGAATGCATATATTTTTTATGTTAATAATTATTTGAACCTACCAAGATTCCTATTTAGAAACATTTTCAGTATTAGAAAAACAAAGCAATCATATAAAGATTATATTTAACCTTTAGACACATTACCGAAACACCTAAAAAGTTTCCATCAATACGTCTACTGTCTGATGAATAAGTCTACTGAGCTAGAAATCAATCAGAAAATATTACTACTAAACTAATTATATGAAATTCAGAAGTAATCTTATATACTTACAACACCTTCATCATTATGCTAGTGATGTTCATTATTTATTATGTTGTATATTGCTTTTTGTTACATTACACATAAAGGATTTTGTGTCTTCATTCTTAGATAAAAAAAACAAGACAAGGGTTCATCATTGAATTAATAACCTCGCAATATATCCGCAATTCCTAAAAGGTGATCATCAGTACGCCTACCGGCTGATTATTTAGTCTACAGACTTTTCGTGATAAAAATTCAATGACCAAACTAGTAGTTGTCTTATATGGACGACAAAAAGTAAAATGATCACGATTATTTTAGTCCCATTTCCTTAGTGGTGTAATTATGCACACATACGTTTTTCTTTAATAATGAAAATGTTTGACGAATCCAATGTATAAGATGCACATATATCTAGAGGGAATGATAACAAGCGAAATTATCATCAATACTTCAAAAATAAATCTTATTCATTGGCACATTAATAATGGCAGTAATTTTGTCTGTAGTATTTTCTATTTAAAATGCCCAAAATACATTAATATTTGATGTTGATGAATAAAAAAATCTTCGAAGATCCCTATAAAGAAGAATACTATTTAATCAAAATCCAGATATAGTCATATTTTATTTGCACAGAACAATGTCAATTATGTCTATTATTTATGATCGATTTAGTAATGATCAATTAATTAAGATGGCGTAAGGTGTATTTTTATTTGGTTGATAAAGTATATTTGTTTAAAAGAAAATGTTACTTACGAGCTGTTTCGAAATCAGCCATTCCCAGCAAGATATGAAAAAAAACAAAGCATTTTCAATCAGCAATGTTTATCAACTCAGATGGAGAGGTATGTTAATACATTTTCAAACACAAACATAATAAGTAGATTCTATTTTTCTTTGTACTAGTATCCGATTTAAATATCAAGAATGCATATATTTTTTATGTTAATAATTATTTGAACCTACCAAGATTCCTATTTAGAAACATTTTCAGTATTAGAAAAACAAAGCAATCATATAAAGATTATATTTAACCTTTAGACACATTACCGAAACACCTAAAAAGTTTCCATCAATACGTCTACTGTCTGATGAATAAGTCTACTGAGCTAGAAATCAATCAGAAAATATTACTACTAAACTAATTATATGAAATTCAGAAGTAATCTTATATACTTACAACACCTTCATCATTATGCTAGTGATGTTCATTATTTATTATGTTGTATATTGCTTTTTGTTACATTACACATAAAGGATTTTGTGTCTTCATTCTTAGATAAAAAAAAAACAAGACAAGGGTTCATCATTGAAATAATAACCTCACAATATATCCGCAATTCCTAAAAGGTGATCATCAGTACGCCTACCGGCTGATTATTTAGTCTACAGACTTTTCGTAATAAAAATTCAATGACCAAACTAGTAGTTGTCTTATATGGACGACAAAAAGTAAAATGATCACGATTATTTTAGTCCCATTTCCTTAGTGGTGTAATTATGCACACATACGTTTTTCTTTAATAATGAAAATGTTTGACGAATCCAATGTATAAGATGCACAAATGTCATATATCTAGAGGGAATGATAACAAGCGAAATTATCATCAATACTTCACAAATAATTCTTATTCATTGGCACATTAATAATGGCAGTAATTTTGTCTGTAGTATTTTCTATTTAAAATGCCCAAAATACATTAATATTTGATGTTGATGAATAAAAAAATCTTCGAAGATCCCTATAAAGAAGAATACTATTTAATCAAAATCCAGATATAGTCATATTTTATTTGCACAGAACAATGTCAATTATGTCTATTATTTATGATCGATTTAGTAATGATCAATTAATTAAGATGGCGTAAGGTGTATTTTTATTTGGTTGATAAAGTATATTTGTTTAAAAGAAAATGTTACTTACTCTCTGTTTCGAAATCAGCCATTCCCAGCAAGATATGAAAAAAAAACAAAGCATTTTCAATCAGCAATGTTTATCAACTCAGATGGAGAGGTATGTTAATACATTTTCAAACACAAACATAATAAGTAGATTCAATTTATCTTTGTATTAGTCTCTGACTAAAGTATCAAGAATAAATTGATTTTTTGGGTTAATAATTATTCAAACCTACAAAGATTCCTATTTAGAAAAGTAATATATCTAGATTTGATATACAAAATTCAGAAGTAGGCTTACCTTAGTTGCACAACATAATGTTTGTAATTTTCATTATTTGTGTTATTTGTCATTTCTACTAAATACATTACACATAAAGGTTTATGTATCCTCAGTGTTAGATCATTGAAAATCAAGGCAATTATATAAAGATTATATCAAACCAGATGGACAGGTATGTTAATACATTTTCAAACACGAACATAACACGAAGATTAAAATTGTCTTTGTACTAACATCTGACGGAAATATAAAAACAAATTATATATATTTTTAGGTCAAAAATCATTTAAACCTATTAAGATTCATTTTTAGGAAAGTAATATATCTAGATTTAATATACAAAATTCAAAAGAAGGCTTATTTCTTTTGCACATATGTGATTGATTATTTTTACTAAATACATTACACATCTTCAATGTTAGATTAATGAAAGTACAAGGCAATGGTATCAAGATTATATCAAAACTTCAGACACATTACCGAAACACCTAAAAAGTTTCCATCAATACGCCTACTGTCTGATTAGTAAGTCTACAGAGCTAGAGATCAATTGAATAACAAAAACAGTAATGTTCTTGTATAGACGACAAAAAGCAAACTTATCACGAATCTGTTAGACATTTCCTTAATGCTTTAATTACATTGCAGAAGTAAGTCTTTCTTATTGTCTGGCGTACATTTGACAAATGCAGTGCATATAATTACTTTAGTCGGAACGATCAATACGCCTACCTTCGGATTATGAAGTATTCAGATAATTAAAGGTCAATTCAAAACCCATAGCAGTATTTTTTTTCTTTTAAGCATGATGAAAAAGAGAACTTAACAAATCTGTTATGCAAATTTCCCCAGTGTTATAAATTCAATACCAATTTTTTTGTTTAATATATGAAATGTATTTGACAAAAAATGTAAGAGACATTCTACCTCCCAAATCTCGAACATATATTTCTAAATGACGTGTGATTAATGAGAAAACCCTTAACAGTGGTGTTCAAGCTAATGTAAAAATCTCATAGAAACTGGCCACAGCCCAATTTTCTTGAAACTTTGAATATTGAAAGAACAACTAGTTGTTCTTTTAAAATGACACTACTTTTTCCTTTTGAGATTTTTAAAATCCCCATAGGGCCTGAATTATTCGTATTCATTTCATTAAAACTACCTTCAGAAACATGCCAAAATAGGTAAGCCTTTGTGAAATATTCTACATTTTTTATTCATAAATCATTTGAGTAGATCGTATACTTTATATTTAAGTCATTTTATTTAGATTTTTAACGGAAAAATTTGTGTAAAATAATATTTTTTTTTTTAGAAAAAATAACGCTTTTTGGAAAAAAACGAAAACGAAGCATTGCTCTTTGTCATCTCATTTAACCCTGATATGGATTTTGCCAATTTATCCCCCATTAAAAATACATGAAATTAATTCCGAAATGAAAATCCGGGAAAACAGTTTGTGAGTGCATTGAAAATAGAAATGCAGGTAGCAAGGGGGGTCTCAAATTGGTTGAAATTTAGATATTATTAAATAGAAGTGAAAATAAGTACATATGGGTTATGGGGTATGCCGAATGAGATAGTAACAGTTTTAAATACATCGTTGTCATTGTAACGAAATAAAGGCCCAGGTATAAGGCCAATATTGGAGTATGGGGACATGGTTTGGGGAAACATACCTCATGAACTAGTGAAAAAAACTTGAGAATTTGTATATTGAAGCAGCTAGAATAATTACAGGTTCAACAAAATTGGTTAGTATTGATAAACTGTTCAACGAATCTGCAGGGGTCAGCTTATTTGATCGAAGGCAAGTTAATAAAATTATACATTTCCACCAGATGTTCTATCATTATACACCTGAATACCTCTATAGCATGATCCCAGAAACTGTTTCTGAAGGACATTCGTATGAAACTAGACACTCGGACCATACATTTATTACACCTTTATCATATAAAACCTCATTCTATCAAAAATCTTTTCTTCCTTCTGATATAAACCAATGGAATAGTCTACCACAAAGTGTTCGCTTAAACCAGTCTACTTCTGCTTCAAAAACTTATTTTAGTCATAAGTATTCACCGAATACGCTTGCTTATTTCAGTTCTCATACCCATAAGGGTCAAATATTTCATGTACGTCTAAGAATGGAGTGGAGTGCTCTAAAAAGTCATTTCTTTGCAAAAATTGTACCATCTTCATTATGTATATGTGGTGTAGTCGAAGGCAACAAACATTTTTTACTTGAATGTGGTCGATTTGATGAAATGAGACGACGCTACCTTCACTCGTTAGATTTCAATATTACTTTGGATCTTCTTCTTTTTGGAGATGAATCTATTTCTTCTACAGCTGATAATAAATTAATATTCTAAGCCGTACAACACTACATAATTACAACGGACAGATTTGCTTCCATTGAATAAATTATATGTAAGATATGACACCCCACAAATTTCATTCGAGTTTAAACCGAATTATAATTATATCTTTATTCATTATCAAATGTTAATGCGAGTGAGTGAGTATTCATGAAGGAATGGTGTTATCATGCTCCAAAGTTATCATTTGCTATAAAACACATGGTGATATGTTTACATAAGTGTCTGTGACACTTGTTCCTATTTTCGTGATTTCATATTTGTTCTATAAATCTGCATATATCGCAAATACGAAAGTTTAAACTGAAAAAAAAGACAAAATTTCGTCATGGAATTGATAACCTCACAATATA
Organism: Argopecten irradians; assembly: GCF_041381155.1. NCBI lineage: Eukaryota > Metazoa > Mollusca > Bivalvia > Pectinida > Pectinidae > Argopecten > Argopecten irradians. The sequence goes on along the minus strand of NW_027187980.1, from coordinate 20,275 downwards.
TCTGCAATTCCTAATAATTGATCTTCAACAGGCCTACCGGCTGATTATTTAGTCTGCAGGCACTTCGTGATAAAAAGTCAATGACCAAATTAGTAGTTGTCTTATATGGACGACGATAAGCAAAATGATAACGAATTGATCAGTCCCATTTTCTCAGTGTTTCAATTATGCACAAATACGTTTTTGTTTAATAATGATAATACTTCATTAATTCACCATATCAGCTTTATATTTATCTAGGGGGAGAGATAACAAGCGACATTATCATTTGCCGGTTAATCATCTTATCAGAAACATTTTAGCTCATCATTTCACAAATCATAATTATTTATTGGTACATTGATAATGATAGTAATTTTAGTCTGTACTATTTTTTAGTTAAAATGTCCTAAATACATCAATGTTTGATGTTGATAAATAAAAATCCTACTAAGATCCCTATTAAGAAGAAGAATATTTAATCAAAATCCAGATATAGTCATATTTTATTTGCACAGAACAATGTCAATTATGTCTATTATTTATGATCGATTTAGTAATGATCAATTAATTAAGATGGCGTAAGGTGTATTTTTATTTGGTTGATAAAGTATATTTGTTTAAAAGAAAATGTTACTTACGATCTGTTTCGAAATCAGCCATTCCCAGCAAGATATGAAAAAAACAAAGCATTTTCAATCAGCAATGTTTATCAACTCAGATGGAGAGGTATGTTAATACATTTTCAAACACAAACATAATAAGTAGATTCTATTTTTCTTTGTACTAGTATCCGATTTAAATATCAAGAATGCATATATTTTTATGTTAATAATTATTTGAACCTACCAAGATTCCTATTTAGAAACATTTTCAGTATTAGAAAAACAAAGCAATCATATAAAGATTATATTTAACCTTTAGGCACATTACCGAAACACCTAAAAAGTTTCCATCAATACGTCTACTGTCTGATGAATAAGTCTACTGAGCTAGAAATCAATCAGAAAATATTACTACTAAACTAATTATATGAAATTCAGAAGTAATCTTATATACTTACAACACCTTCATCATTATGCTAGTGATGTTCATTATTTATTATGTTGTATATTGCTTTTTGTTACATTACACATAAAGGGTTTTGTGTCTTCATTCTTAGATAAAAAAAACAAGACAAGGGTTCATCATTGAATTAATAACCTCGCAATATATCCGGCAATTCCTAAAAGGTGATCATCAGTACGCCTACCGGCTGATTATTTAGTCTACAGACTTTTCGTGATAAAAATTCAATGACCAAACTAGTAGTTGTCTTATATGGACGACAAAAAGTAAAATGATCACGATTATTTTAGTCCCATTTCCTTAGTGGTGTAATTATGCACACATACGTTTTTCTTTAATAATGAAAATGTTTGACGAATCCAATGTATAAGATGCACATATATCTAGAGGGAATGATAACAAGCGAAATTATCATCAATACTTCACAAATAATTCTTATTCATTGGCACATTAATAATGGCAGTAATTTTGTCTGTAGTATTTTCTATTTAAAATGCCCAAAATACATTAATATTTGATGTTGATGAATAAAAAAAATCTTCGAAGATCCCTATAAAGAAGAATACTATTTAATCAAAATCCAGATATAGTCATATTTTATTTGCACAGAACAATGTCAATTATGTCTATTATTTATGATCGATTTAGTAATGATCAATTAATTAAGATGGCGTAAGGTGTAGTTTTATTTGGTTGATAAAGTATATTTGTTTAAAAGAAAATGTTACTTACCCACTGTTTCGAAATCAGCCATTCCCAGCAAGATATGAAAAAACCAAAGCATTTTCAATCAGCAATGTTTATCAACTCAGATGGAGAGGTATGTTAATACATTTTCAAACACAAACATAATAAGTAGATTCTATTTTTCTTTGTACTAGTATCCGATTTAAATATCAAGAATGCATATATTTTTTATGTTAATAATTATTTGAACCTACCAAGATTCCTATTTAGAAACATTTTCAGTATTAGAAAAACAAAGCAATCATATAAAGATTATATTTAACCTTTAGGCACATTACCGAAACACCTAAAAAGTTTCCATCAATACGTCTACTGTCTGATGAATAAGTCTACTGAGCTAGAAATCAATCAGAAAATATTACTACTAAACTAATTATATGAAATTCAGAAGTAATCTTATATACTTACAACACCTTCATCATTATGCTAGTGATGTTCATTATTTATTATGTTGTATATTGCTTTTTGTTACATTACACATAAAGGATTTTGTGTCTTCATTCTTAGATAAAAAAAACAAGACAAGGGTTCATCATTGAATTAATAACCTCGCAATATATCCGCAATTCCTAAAAGGTGATCATCAGTACGCCTACCGGCTGATTATTTAGTCTACAGACTTTTCGTAATAAAAATTCAATGACCAAACTAGTAGTTGTCTTATATGGACGACAAAAAGTAAAATGATCACGATTATTTTAGTCCCATTTCCTTAGTGGTGTAATTATGCACACATACGTTTTTCTTTAATAATGAAAATGTTTGACAAATCCAATGTATAAGATGCACATATATCTAGAGGGAATGATAACAAGCGAAATTATCATCAATACTTCACAAATAATTCTTATTCATTGGCACATTAATAATGGCAGTAATTTTGTCTGTAGTATTTTCTATTTAAAATGCGCAAAATACATTAATATTTGATGTTGATGAATAAAAAAAATCTTCGAAGATCCCTATAAAGAAGAATACTATTTAATCAAAATCCAGATATAGTCATATTCTATTTGCACAGAACAATGTCAATTATGTCTATTATTTATGATCGATTTAGTAATGATCAATTAATTAAGATGGCGTAAGGTTTGTTTTTATTTGGTTGATAAAGTATATTTGTTTAAAAGAAAATGGTACTTACGAGCTGTTTCGAAATCAGCCATTCCCAGCAAGATATGAAAAAAATAAAGCATTTTCAATCAGCAATGTTTATCAACTCAGATGGAGAGGTATGTTAATACATTTTCAAACACAAACATAATAAGTAGATTCAATTTATCTTTGTATTAGTCTCTGACTAAAATATCAAGAATAAATTGATTTTTTAGGTTAATAATTATTCAAACCTACAAAGATTCCTATTTAGAAAAGTAATATATCTAGATTTAATATACAAAATTCAGAAGTAGGCTTACCTTAGTTGCACAACATAATGTTTGTAATTTCCATTATTTGTGTTATTTGTCATTTCTACTAAATACATTACACATAAAGGTTTATGTATTCTCAGTGTTAGATCATTGGAAATCAAGGCAATTATATAAAGATTATATCAAACCAGATGGACAGGTATGTTAATACATTTTCAAACACGAACATAACACGAAGATTAAAATTGTCTTTGTACTAACATCTGACGGAAATATAAAAACAAATTATATATATTTTTAGGTCAAAAATCATTTAAACCTACTAAGATTCATTTTTAGGAAAGTAATATATCTATATTTAATACACAAAATTCAAAAGAAGGCTTATTTCTTTTGCACATATGTGATTGATTATTTTTACTAAATACATTACACATCTTCAATGTTAGATTAATGAAAGTACAAGGCAATGGTATCAAGATTATATCAAAACTTCAGACACATTACCGAAACACCTAAAAAGTTTCCATCAATACGCCTACTGTCTGATTAGTAAGTCTACAGAGCTAGAGATCAATTGAATAACAAAAACAGTAATGTTCTTTTATAGAGGACAAAAAGCAAACTTATCACGAATCTGTTAGACATTATATCAAAACTTCAGACACATTACCGAAACACCTAAAAAGTTTCCATCAATATGCCTACTGTCTAAACTAATTTCCTATTTAGAGAAGTAATATATAGATTTAATATACAATATTCAGAAGTAGGGTTATTTCAGTTGCACAGCATCATATTGGACATTTTTACTAAATGCAGTACACATAAAGGGTTGTGCATTTTCAGGGTTAGATTAATATAAAAAACAAGACAATGATATAAAGATAATATCAAACCTTCAGACGCATTACCGAAACACTTAAAAGGTTTCCATCAATACGCCTGTTGTCTGATGAGTAAGTCTACAGAGCTAGAGATCAATTGAATAACAAAAACAGTAATTTTCTTTGATGGACGACGAAAAGCAAACTTATCACGAATCTGTTAGACATTTCCTTAGTGCTTTAATTACATTGCAGAAGTAAGTCGTTCTTATTGTCTGGCGTACATTTGACGAATGCAGTGCATAGAATAACTTTAGTCGAAACGATCAATACGCCTACCTTCGGATTGTGAAGTATTCAGATAATTAAAGGTCAATTCAAAACCCATAGCAGTATTTTTTTTAAGCATGACGAAAAAGAGAACAAATCTGTTATGCAAATTTCCCCAGTGTTATAAATTCAATACCATTTTTTTGTTTAATATATGAAATGTATTTGACAAAAAATGTAAGAGACATTCTACCTCCCAAATCTCGAACATATATTTCTAAATGACGTATGATTAATGAGAAAACCCTTAAAGTTATATGTGAAGTAACTGAGATATATTTATTTATCGGAATATTTTTTTTTGGAAGTTTGATGGAATTGATAAATATTAGTTTTTTAAATTATTCGCCCCATGAAGTCTACCTATAATAATTCTAATGATGTAATTATAACGCTGCGAAGAAATGGTACGGGAAATGCTTAGCCCCGCCTTCTTATGAATATTGAAACAGAGAGGTACCGAAAAGTCACGTGATCTTCATTCGGAACACATCAAATAGATAGCGATCGTAAGTGCCATGCTTGTTTTTGTTTACCTTACTACAAAGTGAAAGTATGCTTTCGACAGGATTTTCACGTAGAAAAGTTGCAATTTGTTTCGTAATGTGAACTTATCAGAATATCTCAGTATACCGAGGTATACAAATGCCGAAGTCACAATAAACTTCCATGCTCATCTGGCAATAAACTAAATTGAGACTTACCCGACTGTACGTATGTACAGTGCATGTAAATGTTACATCTGTATGCATTATAGAGTTACATGTTGTATTGTAATTACCGGTAATAAGTGTAAGCAAGCACACTACACACAACTATACATTCGCAGGAAATTCGGCCCTATTATAAATCTGCAGATTTATTTTATTACATGTATATGTGAGTAGAGGCATTACATATTTACATGTGTATTATCAATTTGCATTTACATGCTAACTGATGTTTTACGCATTTTTTAACAGTTAATGGCGGTGTCAACCATCACGCTGAGGCAGTTCAGGCTGATGAAGACCTGACACCCACGCTCGAGAATACCATTGTCGTCATCTGGCTACAGCTAATCCACCCCGGTCTTCCTCTACTCGTTAAACAGCAATACGGCGCTGAACTCCGCAAACAGTCTATAGCCTCGTTAAAACCCGAAATTTCGCAAGCGCTCAGCTCGTTTCTCGACGAACTCCGATGTGTTGAAGACACTAAAGCCTTGCGCGGTAGAGGTTATTTCCGTACGGACCGTCCTAGACAGACCCTCTCATGCATCTTGTGTAAGTCGGCTAACCGACCTTTCAATACTCACAATTTAGTTGACTGCCGATTTCTTCCCGATCGTGATTTTGAGTTTGGCGCGTCTAATTACTGAGGTCGACACTAGTTCACCCGGGACTGCGCTAGAATCTAATTGTGAGTCCGATAACGAAAGAGTCGCTCAGGCCGTCAGTGTTGATGACCCATACGCCCTTCGCGTCAGCATTATACAATCCCCAGTTCTTAACTGTTTTTTTTCCGTGAACATCCTGTTCGACTGACTTTAGACACTGGGGCTACCTCCAATATTGTCCGCGCGTCGGCGGCGCGTTTGTACGGATTTCCAATAACTCCGGCGTCTCAGATCGCTCGCCAAGCCGATGTCGTCACTCTTATGGATATTGTTGGAGAAGTTCACTGTTCCGTCATCCGCGGCGATTTAACATTCGAACTAGGAGCACTCGTGGTTCAACATCTCGATGTCGAAGTCTTAGCTGGTAACCCCTTTATATAAAAATTATATCGGTGTCCGACCCTCTAAACGCCAAATAGTCATAAACGGTTCCGATGTCGTCAACTACGGCAGTACCTCACGGCGATTTACGCAGTCCAGTGTTCGTCGGACACAGGTCTTTCTTCTCCGAAATACCCAAAGGACTGTCCTTCTACCCGGCGAGTATGTACAGTTGCCTACACCCTCTGACGCAAAGCCCGATACTTTATGGACTCTAGAACAGCGTCTCGACAGTCCGTCTAACGCTGACCGCGAATGTGAGCAAGCATGGCCACCACCTCAGGACATTCTTTCCGTTGGTCACTCTGTCCGTTTAGTTAACTCCACTGACAAACCTATAATGTTGAAGAATGGCGAACAGATTTGTCAGGTTAGACACGATTTCACCCATTCTGTGACTACGACGTCGCCTACGTCAATGCCGACATCTACCATACACAATACACACTCGAGTTCTAAACCGTTTTCCCTCGGTGTAACTATCGATCCAGACGCCTGTTTGGATAGCTAGCGCACTCCACATTAAGTTTCGCACACTTCACGCAGAGTTTGACGATGTATTTAACCCTTCTATCTCCAAGTACAATGGCGCGAGTCGGCCCATAGAGGTTGTCGTTAACATGGGGCCTACTCTTCCTCCTCAACGCAAGGGACGTTTACCACAATACAACGGGAATTCTCTCGAGTTACAAGCTAAATTTGATGAAATAGTGTCAATGGGTGTGTTCGCAAAACCTGAGCAGGTTAACGTACAGGTCGAATACCTCGATACGTCATTTCTTGTAAAAAACCGAACGGCGGTAGTAGACTTGTTACCTCATTCGGAGAGGTCGCCCAATATAGCAAGCCACAACCTTCGCTTATGCCAAACGTTGATGGCGTATTGCGTGAAATCGGTAAATGGAAGTACTTGATCTCTACAGATCTGATCAAGTCATTCTACCAAATTCCTTTGGCCCCAGCCTCGATGAAATATTGTGGTATATCCACACCCTTTAAGGGTATCCGCGTATACACCCGCTCCGCTATGGGCATGCCTGGATCAGAAACTTGTCTCGAGGAACTCATGTCTCGCATACTCGGTGACCTCATTCAGAAGGGTTGCGTGGCGAAAATCGCTGACGATCTCTACATTGGGGGCCAGACCCCAGATGAGGTTCTTTCAAACTGGCAACGCGTGCTCACCTTACTTCAGAACAACAATCTCCGCGTGTCTGCTTCAAAGACAATCATCTGTCCAAAAACGGCTACAATGTTAGGCTGGATTTGGTCAAGTGGTACTTTACCCGCGAGTCCGCACAAGCTCGCTGCCCTGTCTGCGGCAGACCCCCCTTCGACAATACAATGTTTTCGATCATTCGTTGGAGCATACAGGGTCCTCAGTCGCGTACTACCGAGATATGCAGATTTACTTGACCCGCTTGACAAAGCTACGGCTGGACGCGAATCGCGTGAAAAGCTTCTCTGGTCGGATGATTTTATTGTCGGCTTTCAGAACCGCACAGGCTGCCCTGAACAACCATCGGACGATTACGTTGCCTCAACCAGAGGATTCACTATGGATAGTGACCGACGGTTCTGTTAAGAATGGGGAAATCGCAGCTACACTCTTCATTCAAAGAGTCGGAAAACTCCTGCTTGGTGGCTTCTTTAATGCGAAACTCTTCTCACCGTACATTATTCAGTCGTCTAAACCTTCCCAGGTTCTGACGGATAGTAAGCCATGTGTCGAGGCTTACCACAAGTTTCAGCGAGGGGAATTCTCAGCAAGCTCGAGGGTAACCACGTTCTTTTCTGTCGTGAGCAGATATTCAGTAACCATGAGACATATCGCAGGTGTTGCTAATCTGCTTTCCGACTTCGCTAGCAGGAATCCCGTTGACTGTTCCGATTCTTCATGTCAAATTTGCAAGTTTATCTCTGAAACCGAGGATTCGGTTGTACGCGTTGCTTCCGTAAACGACGTATTGGAAGAGATTGTCCGCAAGCTATTCACAAGCAGAGCTGATGGCTGGCTACTCAACACGAATGTCCTGATCTAAGACGTGTCCATTCTCACCTAAGTCAAGGCACACGACCATCTAAAAAGGCTACTAGAATCCCGGATGTCAAACGATATCTAAAGGACGTTGTCATCGCTTCTGATGGTGTGCTTGTTGTCAGAGACTCCAAACCGTTTCAGTCCCCTCGCGAACGAATAGTCGTTCCTCGAACCGTAATTGATGGACTCCTAACGGCTTTCCACATTCGATTCTGTCATCCGTCTAAGTACCAAACCAAGCGCCTGTTTACACGGTACTTTTACGCTCTTGATGTAGACAAGGTAAATAAAACTGTAGCATCGTCGTACCATTTCTGTCAGTCAGTGATGTCAATTCCTAAACACCTACAACCGCAAAGCAGCTCCGAACCTCCAACTTCAATTGGGTCTTATTTTGCCGCAGATGTGATGCGCTGTTATCGCCAATGTGTCTTGATTCTCAGAGAGACACTATCATCGTTTACCGCAGCTTCACTTATTGCGAGTGAAAAACATGACGATCTACGTAATGCTATCCTGGTGATGTCTGCCGGTCTACGTTCGTTATGTGACGGTGGCATTACCATACGCTCACACGGCATTCGTTTGGGCATAGGCCAAGTCAAAATTGTTAACAAGAATCCCGTCGCTGAACGGGCTATCGAAGAACTCGGCCTCGAAATTCTGCAGTTGCCACCAGAAGGAGAACCCTTCTCCATAGTCACATTGGCTCTTGCTGTTTCTCACATGAACTAACGTATTCGTCGAGATGGTCTGCCTTCATGCGAGATATGGACTCTAGCAGCTACCTATTGTCGATCGACAAATTATTCTGTGTCAGGACTTTTCCGGGAGAATAATCACAAGGCCAGTGCCAAGTCCAAAGCTCAAGGTCATTCTCGCTCTCGCACAAAAATGATATCAGTTTGCGATCTTGTTTTCCTCGTAGGCGAGAAGGATAAAACCAAACTCGCGAGAAGTACCTTGTTGTGCGTGTTGATACAGACCTATCATGCCAATTAAGAAAGTTCACTAGTTCGCAGTTTCGCAGTAAGGTATACACTGTATACCCATGTCACAATGCTATCTTGTACAACCTACCGTTCTCGCACAGTCCTCTCAAGGACCTATTCGGTCGGTACAGTAAACCTCTGGAGTCAGACTCTGATGATGATACTGGTGAACCCTAATCACGCTATCCGTGTTAATCTTCACGCGCTTCCACCTCCTTTACGAACTTTGCGCCCTATGTATCAACCAAACTGTCCTTGCGCTACACCTAGGGTTGTCGCACCTCCTGTACCTTCGACTCCAGTCCCATCCCCGCCTGATGCGTCGCCTCAAGTAACTACGTCTTCGGTACCACCGCCCATTCCTGACGCCATCTCCGCTGCGCCTGCTCCACCGAATTCTGTCATTGAGGCAACATCACCAGTTTCGCAAAACCCTCTACGACTTTCGTCTCGTCAACACCAGATCCCCTTCTGGCAGAATGATAACTGGGACTTGGCTTGACATTCCTTTCAATAATTCATGTTCGTTAGTGATTTCAATGTGATCGAACTTTATTAGTTTACATGTTAACCTCAGTTTCAGACTAAAGTAGAGTTGCCCTTTGTTGATTTTCAACCGTTGATTTTCAACCGTTAATAGCGATTCATCTATCAGATATTTTAAAGAGACAGAGGCTATGGACCACCACCACTGTTTTTACCAACGAGCATCATTAATCTTTGTATATATGTACTTGATTTATTTGTTGTCAGGTCGCTTTTCTAAGCTGAAACTGATAGTTGTTATCTTCATTACCAAATCTACTTTATTAGTTACCTTAGTGTTTCGATGGAAACTTAAATGATTTTAAAAGAGAAATATAAGGAGAAAGGCGATCACGCCAATAGTTATTTTATTTGTTTTAAGTGGCATTGTTGTAATACCCATAAGCGTCCCTCGGCCCGTGCTTCCGGCCTGACCTCATTCGGTGTTAAACCATTGTACCACTGCAGTGCTCTTATAAAGTTTCCACAGAAGATCACGGTTTTATCTTTATTGGCGAAGAAAATAATCATACACTGACGAATGCAATGCATAGAATAAATTTGGTAGCAAAAATGAATATAATTGTCATTTGAGGGTTGATCATAATCCAAAAGAGACATCTTAACATCAATATGTTCAAAAGCAACAATCATTTTAATGTAAACGTAAATTATCATATGCTGTTATATGAATTACGGGAAAGTCTTAAAAGAGCGCAGCAACAATCCTGTACATATACAAATATAAAACCGTTACTCTAATTATAGTATTGTAGATCTACGTAAAATGTTAGTTACATGAATAGTGTTATTTCTTTTAGAATGGCAAATTATAGTCGCCATTTTCATGTATCGTATATATAACGTATATACAATGTATAAATTGAAGAATCTAGATCCGCGCCCATAAACGTGTACATATGTATACTGTCCATAAGCAAGTTTATCATCATTTAGCATTTCATGTCCATTTTCGACTGAGAAATAAGTAAGTCGTAATTGTTCAAATATATTAAGCTGACGTTACTTTGATCATTATTGCTTCTTAAAGTGTTAATCGATATCAGGTTGTACTGCCATTTCATTGTGGAAACTTTTAAGAGTGGCTCAGTTATCAAAGTGCAGCACTTATTGATAAATACGCGGGAATCACTAGCAAACATCAGTTTTCGTGACGTCACCATTTACGGAAAGTACCTACGATTTCCAATTACTTTAGAATATCGTTGTCACAGGAAAATTATTATTGTTGTTGAACCAATGACGTGTTCCAAGAAAAAGTATATATTGTATGCATAAAGCGTTTCGTTTTTTATTTGATTCTAGTATTGGTTTTAAAACATAAGTTTGCTTTCGATTTGATATTATTTCTCAATGAGATACTGCTTCCTATTAAATTGACCCATCACATTTTTCCGTAGGTAGATAGGGGCGGTAACTCTTTTCAGAGGTGTCATATCTCAGTCTTAAAGAGACCTCCACTAGGGGCCATTCGGGACGCGAAGAGATATGCTCATATTAGTTTCTCATACCTCGGACAGGGAAATATTCGCGCTTGTGACGTCATCTCTCGAATCGGTGACATTACACGCTTCAGATAATCAATATTATTAGAAATATGTGCGTTCAATCATTTACTATGCATTGTTTGGTTACTGTTTTAATTAATGTATGTACCGATTGATAATCGTTTTTCTTTGAGATAACGGAACTATATATTTTTACGCGGAATGACTTCGAAGCGCAGATGAAACGGTTAATCGGCTTTGAACTAGGAGGCCCAGGACGGGAACATTTTGCACTCTGAACGCGTCTATAGATAGGTTTTGTTATGTCTTAGAGGCGCGAGAAAAAAGTTGTTTCCTGTAAGTGATCTTGGGCTAAGATTTTGTAACATTCCAACCTCGGCTAAAGCCTCGGTTGGATTATGTTACAACAATTTAGCCCTCGACTTAGATAATCAGATCTCGATCACTTACAGATTTTATTAATCACATATCCATCAACGAATCATTCAAATATGTGTTTAACCTACTACAGCTTGTACATTTTATCAGTATTTCCAATGTGGAATCTAAGTAATTTTGTTGTAAATGTTACAGTAAATTTGATGTATAATACTAATATGTTGAAGATATTGGAAATTACCGGGCAAATATATTGTATATGATTTGTAAACGATTAAACACTGAAACAATATATCACTTGAATGATCAATTAATTGAAAAGGCGAATAAACTAGTTAAATAAGATGATAAAGTATATTTGTTTGAAAGAAAATGTTACTTACATTCTGTTTTGAAATCAGCCATTCCAAGCAAGATATGAAAGAAAAAACATTTTAAATCAGCAATGTTTATAGATTCAGATGGAAAGATAAGCCAATGTATTTCCTAAAACGAACATAACACATAGATTAAATTTATCTTTGGACTAAATCTGACTAAAATATCAAAAATACATACATTTTGATGTTAATAATTATCTACACCTACGAAGATCCCTATTTAGAAAAACAAGCTTTCCTTACTTCAAAATACCAATTATTATTTTCATTTGCGCGTCAATAACCATATGATGTAATACAAATTAAAGTTTATAAAAGCGCATCTAAAATCCTGTACATATACAAATTGAAAGCGTTACTCTTATTATAGAATTGTAGACCAGTGTAAAATAGAAACATGAATAATGTTATTTGTTTTAGAATGTCACATTATATTCGCCATCTACCTGTATCATATCGATTCATTAATAATGCGGATGAAATAGTTTTAATAAGTTGATAAAGTGTATGTGTTTAAAAGAAAATGTTATTTAGGAGCTGTTTTAAAATCAGCCATATCAGCAAGATATGGAAAAACAAGAGGCCCAAAGGGCATTAACGGTCATCTGACTACCTTGGCAAATGTAAAATTAATTATATATGGTGTCACTTAGTCAGGACCATGTCAGGATCATTTTCAATTTCTTTCAACAAATTTCATTTTAAACAAGAGGCCCAAGGTCCTTAACATATAGGAAATTAATTAGATGTCATGGTAGCCATCTTCGATTTGGGATCAACCAGAGATGTAACAATACTTTGTCGGGACCATGTCAGAATCATTTCATGCATGTTTCAGCCAAATCGCACCGGTAGAACTTGAGAAGAAGTTCAAAATCTGTTTTCAAGATGGCGGCTGTGGCGGCCATCTTGGATTTCAGATCGACCTGGAAATTAACCACATTTTGTCGGGACCATGTCAGGATCATTTCATGCAAGTTTCAGCTAAATCGCACTTGTAGAACTTGAGAAGAAGTTCAAAATGTGTTTTCAAGATGGAGGCTGTGGCGGCCATCTTGGATTTCGGATCGACCCGAAAAATAACAACACTTTGTTGGGACCCTGTCAGGATCATTTCAAACAAGTTTCAGCTAAATCGCACTTGTAGAAATTGAGAAGAAGTTCAAAATGTGTTTTTAAAATGGCGGCTGCGGCGGCCATCTTTGATTTCAGATCGACACGGAAATTAACAACACTTTGTCGGGACCATGTCAGGATCATTTCATGCAAGTTTCAGCTAAATCGCACTCGTAGAACTTGAGAAGAAGTTCAAAATGTGTTTTCAAGATGGCGGCTATGGCGGCCATCTTGGAATTCGGATCGACCCGAAAAATAACAACACTTGGTCGGGACCATGTCAGGATCATTTCATGTAAGTACCAGCTAAATCGCACCGGTAGAACTTGAGTAGAAGTTCAAAATGTGAAAACGGCGCACGGCGGACGACGATGGACGAAACATGACGACTATAGGTCATCCTGACCCTTCGGGTCAGATGACCTAATAATCAGCATAAATTTAGATGGCAAAATACGTCAATACAATACATTTTCAAAGAACATAACACATACATTATATTTGTCTCTATGCTAAATTCTGCATACGTTTTTATTTTTATTATTATCTAAACATAAAAGATCAATATTAAGAAAAGTCATATGTCTAGATTGATTTTACGACATTCAGAAACAGACAAATTTCTATGCACAGACGGCAATACCTTCAGCAAAATGTTTGTTATGTTCATTATTTATCTAATTGGCCTTTATCACTAAACACAGTACACATCAACGGATGTCCATCTTCAATATTAAATTCAGATTCGCTGACGAATGGTATTTTTTTTTCACTATCAAAAACAGGATCTTCGGTTACAAAAGTTACTTACTTTACACCATTACCACCACTGAAAAGTTTGAGCTTCTAATTTTACTTCAGGATAAAAATATTAGAAATAATTAATGGCATCCCGAAAAAAATCCGTGGCACTATGTTCTATATAGAATGAAGTTCTGACTGCGCATGCACCAAAAGCAAAATAAATTATTTTATATAATTTTTTGTGTTAATTAGACATATGTATACACGATTAAACATCAATTGCTGTTCAAATGATGAGTATCATTTAGGGTTTGTCGGCGGTGGAGCATATTTAAACAAAAGCAGGACAAGACAATGATATCAATATTAAAATTAACTGAAATTCCTTAACGGTTATCATCAATAAACCAACCTTATGATTATTCATTCTACAGAGGTGTATATATGAATTCAATGAACAAAGCAGTCGTATACTTTTATGAACGACGAAAACCAAAATGACCACGAATCTGTTAAACACAATTCCTTTTTGCTTTAAATTCAATGCACTGACAATCTTGATTAATGTATGGAATATTTTTGACGTATATATTGCATAGAATACATTTTGTGGAAACGATGAAATGAGAAATTATCATTTGAGGGTGGATCATTTTATAAAAGAGACATCTGAACATCAATATGACATAAACAACAGTCATTTTAATTTAAAAGAGCGTAGCAACAACCCTGTATATTACACGTTATATAGTCAGTTACAGACCCCCTATAAAGGCATAGAGGGTCAATAAGATTTATAGGGGGCAATGGCGTAGAGACCTGATATTGGGTCTGCGGCATGCTGGGATGAAGGAGTACCAAATTTGTTCACATGAATGGCCTCGACCGTCATTCAAGGTTACAGGGTTCAAGTTAAGTAGGGGCTAAAAAATTTAAACAACTTCTTATCAGGAATCAAGAGGCCTAGACCCTGGTATTACCTGGGTGATACATAGTAATTTATTGACTCTCTTATGCCTTAAGTATGTACCATGATTACCAGATAGCTGGTGAGCAATTCGGGCCCATGACCTCGTATGTATAGGTTAGGATGGCGAAGATGAAAGGTTGGATTCTGTTCGATGTAATATTTGTAGTTTGGGTACTACATTGCCAATTTAAGTTACTAAGTCTAATCTTAATTTCAAATACATTATGGTTTAATTAATACATTGCACTAATATGTACAAAACATTGGAAATTACCCGGGAATCGTAGGTATTGTAACTAGTTCAAACATCTGAAAAAAATATATAACTTATATCAGCACTTGAATGGACAATCACAATTGTGCTTTTAATTACTAATGTCATTGTGCCCAAATTGATACCAATACACACAGATTTCTCTTATATGACATTTGTTGCTTGGTGTGTTTCACTTTTTTCTTTTTTGTTTTGAAGAAGTGCATACAAACCTTATTTTAATACTTTGTTTCTGTTATTTTTAATGTTAGACATGAATAATAAACTGATTCTTTTTTTATATATTTTCAACAGAAAATGCTATATTAAATTGTATACATATTAGTATATCCACACAATTAAATGTTAAACAGGTTATGCAGTTATGGTAACAAGTTTCCATCTAGAAAAACAATAAAATTAGCACTCCAATTGTGTACTATTATACCATTTATTCTTAAAATCTACCGAAGATTTATTACGTCATGAATATTCCGTGAGTTCGCATAATCATTTATACAATTCAATAAAATGTATAGGGCGTACAGATACTGACTTTTTCTTCCGCCTGACCCCGACGCCATTTCAGTCAACTACAAATATTCTGTCCAAATATTTGTATTCAGCCTCTGTATGAGCTAAAAGATGCCATATCTGGTCACGTGATGATGGTAGAGTGCTACGATAGACGTCTGGTTAATTTCTGCTAACCCTAAAACATAAAAGTTTGGCAGTATCACACTCATATCAAGTTTGAATGTGTGGTATGTACATTACCGTGCATTTTTATCTCTACATTTTATCTTTTTTATGGGTCTAACTCTTTGAAGCTCATATTCATTATTTCTTTAAGTAATGTAGACCATATAAAAACATTAATGCAGTGTATTTGCATGAGTTGACGTTCTTTATATCAATTTCGTTTAAATATATATATCTGTTGGTGCATATTTTGGGAATTATTATGAAAGACGAAAACACGATAAGGTTGATTTATATAGAATTTAGAGGTTATTATATTACAATTTTGATATCGCACCCTTTATCAGCCCGAGACCGCAATATCAGCCTAAGGGCCGCAGGCCCGACAGCTGATATCAGGCCAAGGGCTGTGAAGGGTGCGATATCAAAATTGTTATATAATAACTTTTTATCACACATTTTGTCTTTGATAATGAACGTAATAATTTTTACAATTTAAAATTCTATTATAACTTATTAAGCAGTATCTACTTCCATGAAACTAACAGTGATATGTCAATGGTCATAACGTCATCATGGCCAATTTAATGTTGAAATAGTGGGAAGCGTTTCATTACATATCCTTTGGTCCTTTGACTGTTTTTGCTTGTTTGTAGTGTGTACTGTTTGTTATCATCGTGAAAATGGCATCAAACCGAAATCTAGATGCAAACTGCTTTCATAGATGGCATTTGTAATAACCTACTATCAAAATTGAGTCAAGTTCGAATCCTGCCGGCCGTCGAAAGGATATATATGCTTTACAAATACATAACCACCGGCTAAATGAACGATTTTGAATATGAATTTTAAGCAAAATTAACAAGATCCTGGTGAAGATTGACTACATATATGTAAAAAGTATAAAAATGATAATATTAAAAAAATGATACTATTTTACTCAAAGTTGAGAATTTCCTACTTAAGACAAATTTCCAGTCAAATCATCATGAAACAGACTATATTTGATTTCTGATATCTTTCTCAATATGTTTATCCGAACTACTTTGAATCTGAAAATTTCATCCGACGTCCAACTTATCTTCCGCACCGGAAACCGAATCGAAGCGGCAACGCTAAGATCCGGATGAAAAAAAAACACCAGGATGACGTGATATCAGCCCGGTTCGATAATTAGAGGTTATTATATGACAATTTTGATATCGCACCCTTTATCAGCCCAAGACCGCCATATCAGCCCAAGGGCCTGCGGCCCTTGGGGCTGATATCAGGTCAAGGGCTGATAAAGGGTGCGATATCAAAATTGACATATCATAACCTTTTTATCACACATTTTGAAAAAAAAAGAGAAAAAAAATTAACAATTTAAAAACATGTATTAAAATGTATTGATCGACCGATATTCCACTGGTCATAATAGGCCAATTTAATATTGAAACAGTGGAAAAACTTCATTACATGTACATGTGTATGTTTTTAACAAATACATAATCCCCGGTTAAATGAACGAAGTGAAACATATATTTTAAGCAAAATTAACAAGATCCTATTGAAGGCTAACTATCACTTAAAAAATGATAATGTTCAACAAATTCCGGCAAAGCGGGTTCATTTCAGAATGATCAGTTTTACAACGGACATGAATTATGAATTCGAACGGGAAAATTAAACTACACGTATTAAACTGTCTAATTTATTCATGTGTCTCTTCTTGTTGACAAACGCATGTCGTTGATTTCATTTATACCGAATACATTCTTTTCGTGTTATAATTATGTGAATTGCGATGCTTTGAATAAGATATCAGAAAATCAGAAATAGTCAGAATAGTCTGTTTCATGATGATTTTACTGGAGATATTGTCTTAACTAAGATCAGGTTGAAATGAGTTTTGTCCAAAGTGCCGAAAACAAAGCATCGCAATTCACATAATTATAACACAAAAAGAATGTATTCAGTATAAATGAAATCAACGATATGCATTTGTCAACAAAAAGACACAGGAATAAATTAGACAGTTTAATACGTGTAGTTTAATTTTCCCGTCGAATTCATAATTCCTGTCCGTTGTAAAACTGATCATTCTGACATGAACCCGCTTTGCCGGACTTTGTTGAATATTATCATTTTTTAAGTGATATAGTTAGCCTTGAATAGGATCTTATCAATTTTGCTTAAAATTTGTGTTTCAACTCGTTCATTTAACCGGGGAGTATGTATTTGTTAAAACATATAGATCTACATGTACATGTAATGAAGTTTTCCCACATTAAATTGGCCTACATTAAGACCAGTGGAATATCGGTCATTGATCAATACATTTTAATACATGTAATTAGATTGTTAAAATTTCTT
Organism: Argopecten irradians; assembly: GCF_041381155.1. NCBI lineage: Eukaryota > Metazoa > Mollusca > Bivalvia > Pectinida > Pectinidae > Argopecten > Argopecten irradians. The sequence goes on along the minus strand of NW_027187980.1, from coordinate 2,207 downwards.
TCTCTTTTTTTTCCCAAAATGTGTGATAAAAAGGTTATGATATGTCAATTTTGATATCGCACCCTTTATCAGCCCTTGGCCTGATATCAGCCCTCTTGCCTGCGGCCCTTGGGCTGATATGGCGGTCTCGGGCTGATAAAGGGTGCGATATCAAAATTGACATATAAAACTTTAATTATAACGTCATATGACGGCGCGAACAGCACCAGTATCACACGGGTAAAGGTGCGATATCAAAACTGTCATATAATAACCTCTAAGTAAACACTCCTTCTTATCACCACGTTAATAAGAGGATCTGACAACATCCCATTAGGGGTCACGTCAAGATGACCTTTGGAAAGGCATATCAAATTGATACTGCCAGAATCCTTACTGGGGGCGAAATAAGTTTGAAAAAGCTGTCCGAATTATTTTTTGTACGTAGTCATCTCGCCAAACAAATGCACACAAAGCTAAATGTATATGTATACTGGGTCGAAATGACGTTATCAATTGACTTAGCAATGTGTAGAATATGTATTTGATCTGAAGTACACGTGGTAAAAGGTCATCCGAACATGACCCCTTATGGGATGTTGTCAGATCCTCTATTGAACGGAGTGGTAATAAAAATCTGTATTTTAATTAGATTGACACTCTTCCGGATGGTTGTACTCCGTATTCATTCCTACTATGTGATCTAAGATTTGAATTGAAACTCATAACTTCCTGGTCTATTTAAAGAATTACGTTGTGTTACGGTACGGTAGTCGCTTATTTAATTAACACGGCTATATACATACGTGTGTATGTATATATACGTGTACATTCCTCCTCATACCTACGGGTAAATACTGGTTTATCCCCTGCAATACACCCGTGTCATCTGAAGCTGTATTACATATGGCTACCCATAATGATAATCCCTTTTCCAATTATATATAATTACTTATTGTTTGTTGTCAACATTTGTCTTCAAATGTTTGGGAGAGAAGGTTATGATTTTCGATATGTATTTTCTAACTATAACCGCTATAACATTACAATCGCAAGTTAAATTAAGTCGAATTGAAATCAAAACAAACTTGATATCGTTTCAGATTTTAGATTTCGTTTCTGAAACACCGCCATGAGTGTCCTAACAAGGAAGTGAAGACATTTTATATGAATGGTATTTGACGCTGACCAAAATAATGATAATTACGATCTAATTAATCAATTACTGATTTTATGGATAGTAACAATATTTAGATTAGGATAAAACCTTTCTGAATATCAACAGTAATATTACAGTAATCATACAGAATTTATAACATAAAGGATTACCTTTGTAGTTGTGTAGGGTAGTGTCCTTATCATTCGGGTGGACGCCATAATTAGTGAATCACTGCGTAGGAGAGCATACACAGTACTTTTGCGAGTTCTAGACTGGTCACCAGACCTATTTGTTACTAAGATTTTCTCAGCCGAATTCGTATACGATACTAGATTTATCCCGGTCTGGTCAAATCTAGAGTCAGACATGACAATACGTTTTACATATATGTAGTCAAATGTTAGTGATAATGATAATAAACTGGTAGACTATAGAGACTTGTGGCTAGCTGAAGGACATGTACATGTGTATTTCGTGTGTGTACATTTGTATAGGCGGTATGTGCGTGTAAGGGTGTACGTGTGTGTGCATGAGGATGTGTGATGGTGTGTGTGAGAGGATGAGGATGTGTGTGGGGGGGGGAGTGAGGGTGAAGGAGGGTTTGTGTTTGTGTTTGGGTGTGTGTGTAGGGATAAGGGATAGGGTGTGTGTATGTGTGTTGTGAGAGGATGAGGGTGTGGGGGGGGGGGGGGGGGTGAAGGAGGGGTTGTGTTTGTGTTTGGGTGTGTGTGTAGGGATGAGGGATAGGGTGTGGGTATGTGTGTGTAAAGAGGTGAAAAGGTGTGTTTGTGTATGAATGTTTATATAGATATTTTCTTTAAGTTTTATCAACATTGTTGATTTTTTTTTTTCCGCAGTGAAATGCAAGATGTATGTTGTGATGAAAATATGTATGGTATTTTCACATAATAGGAGAAGATATCAGTTTTGCATTTATATTTCATCTCGTAAGAAAACCTATATTTTTAGATACAAATGTTAAAGAGTGAAACTATTTATTTTATTCCTTCCGCAATTCTTCTCGTTATTTATTCAAAGACTATGTTGTATACCAATTACCACAATACGT
>NW_027187979.1:0-53287 GCF_041381155.1 Argopecten irradians | reverse complement strand
GGTTTAAACCACACTTTGTTATTACAATACAAATGTCAAAATTTAAATTCGACTTGCATACCGTTACAACATCCTAGCTAAAACCCTTGCAGTTATTCATTTTCACTATCTGATCCAGTAAAACATAAAATTCCTACAAATGCGAATGTCCAAAAGTGTATATCAAAATATGACAGAACCTTTTGTGAATCTAAATTCCATTAGTACTCTATTATTAATTTTGGCATTAACTGACTCCTAAGTCTTTGCAAATATAAAGTTATATAAAGATCAGAAATCTTTCTGGAGTATAAGGTTTTCCAAGTTATTATAGGCATGTAAAATTAGAACATTGTAGATTTCAAATTGAGTTTATATGATCTCACAATGAAAGATTTGTATAACAATAAATTTTAACAAAAAGTCCAATATATGCACATTTGAAAGAATCCCTGAAAATGTAAATGGGAGTCAAAATATTGACCTTGAATTGACCTTCTGATTCAATATACATGTGTATCTATGTAACAGAGACACTAAATCTCCTGGAACCTCTGGTTCTCTCACCATTTTACCCTTAACCTCTGACATGACCTCATTCCTTTAAGTGCTGATCATTCGTCAATATTCTGATTGGATCTTATCCTTATCTTTCAATAGTTTTGATAAGACAAGGGAACCGTTTACTCCATATCTGGTTAAATCAACATACCTAGGTTATACATTTTGATAAGTCTATACTTTATCTGACTAAATATTTTTTTTATCAAAGCTGTCCTAATAACCACTTGATCTATAGTGATCCTAGTCGAGGATGAACCATCAAGATTATGTAAACAAATCCCTCGCTGCCTACATTTTGTTTTTGCTTTCTGGCCTATCATCTAAAACATAAGTATGTCTGGTTTGCCTATAACTTGATAATTCCATTGATACAACATTAGCCTTGACTGCTACAAGTCTTAGTAACATACTTCCTTTGTCCGACCAAGTGAATACCCTTAAAAAAGTGGACCTTAGCACTAATATTGTCATTTATCATCTTAAATTTACTATGACTCCTTCAAGCACGTTTCAGACATGTAAAAGTGACACAATGTTAGCATAAACCTATATAAATTGTAGTCGTTTTAAAAATAAATTCAATAAAATGACCTTCCCTTTTCCCAATAAACTGACTACCATTTTGGGTATTGTACTTTAAATTCCTGTGTCTGTTATAACCTGAGCTACAGTTCACAGGTACACCATAAGCCTAGTCTATAGTGCTGTTAACACGTTACATAACATCACTGACATTGGTTTGCTACAAGGTAACACAACTGACGTCATGCTATCTAATTCAACCTCAATACTACCGTTTCACTTTCAATGAGTTTCTATACACGCCACTGAAAAGCATTGGTGGGGTCTTTGAAAAGCTTTAAAGCTACTTAAATAGACAGAGGTTATTTATGCTTTAAATTGAATCATCCTGCTACAATCGAGCGTATCCTCAAGGACGCGCCTTTCCTTTTGTGGCGGTTCGCTGGCCAAAAATGGAGGCCATGGGCTCGACTCTCTTCACAGGGGTGGGGGGGCTTGAATGTGACAAAAAATCAAATTTCTAATTTTCATCAATTCATCATACATGGGATAGCTTGTCAATGGTTGATTTTCGGAACTTTCAGGTAAAGTAATGCGACAACACAGCATTGTTGCAAATGTACTTCATAACTCTACATAACATTTAGTGTCCATAAGGAACTTGATAATCTAAACAAGCTTTAAAAATGAAATATTCCTACATTAACAAAACTCAAAAAAAACTGTTGAATAAAACTAGAATTAGTCTATCAATGTTAAACAAAAGAATTTTTCCTCCACAACCTCTGGCCAGGATGAGAGATTTAGAATACGGGTTAAACACTCACACCATATGCCTCCGATTTCATTGCAGAGACATAATTCTAATCAACCAGCCTTAATTACTACCTTTGTATACAGAAAACCTGCTGAATAAGACCACTTTTTGTAGGTCACAGTTGGCCGGCCATTTGACCTGTGTATAAAGACCACCTGGTTATAACAACATTATGTTTCTTTGTCCCTTGATGTGTGGTCTTTATGGACAGGGTTGATAGCATATCTACAGTTCACAAATGAAAATGAAGGTGGGAAACAAGGGTAAAAACCAAAATTTTTTTTTCCTTTGTACATTGAGTGTTTTCATCTGGAAACATTAGGCTTATATCTCTGGCACTGAATCACTGTCTATACCCTCAATCACACAATTCACTGAGAAATTGCTTTTAACAAAGTTGTAAGTCTGCAGCATGTGAATTTGTAGATTAAAAACAGGGATGGTTGTAGGGGGATTCAAAGTCTTCCTATGGTACTGGAACACAAACATTATCACAATGAGGGATTCAGGGATATGCTCCCTCTTCAGGTGTGACTTGAAAAGATCCAGTTTCCTGTTTCATTATATCCACCTGCGCTATTTCTAATATTAAGGAGATGCTAAAATCACATTTTATTTTAAATATTAGCCAACTATTGGTATACGTTACCTTCAGGATACCACTCGCTGACGGAAACCCGAGCACTTGGTAACATGACTTAACAGATAAACAAAAAAAAAACAAGTTTTACATATTCTAACATGTAAAATTCATGGTTAAGTGTGCCGTCATAAATGCTAGTGTATGACCTTTGTGCATGCTTTTCAATGGTGATTTATAGGCAGTATTCTGTGAGACGATCTTCTGTGATGGCTAAATGGAGCGTTCGGTAGCAGAAGAATGGTATACACCTACAATATCTACCAGTTCAAATCTAACACTAGTTTTTACTTTTCTACCCCATTTGTCCCCTCTTTCAAGCTAGCACTTACTGCTTTTTTTATCTTTTATCCAAAATGTTTACTTTGACTATGTGCGTTATGGTTGTCAATAAACCTACCACTATGAATAAGTCCACAGTAGGTAGCAGAATGGTTATTTAAGGAAGCAAAAAGAACATTTTAAAATTCTGCAATATTCCTTAATTCTCAGTTTTTTTAATCAAAAAAAAAATTATAATGGTGTAAAATAGAACTGAAATAAAAATAAAAAGCATAAATTCACAGTTCCGTGGTTACCATCACCATGACTAATTGATGCAGAAAGATTAGCTTCTCTATTAATTTGATCCTACTATAACTTGTAACACCTACTTCCTGTTTATGACACATTATGGGATGTATTTACATTTGATTTCCCATTTTCAGCCATTGATCAGCTTTTGAAAACACCTTGATCCTCTCATACAATACACCATAATGTTTATTCCGTCGTATGGAGAAGATGGTCAATACAAATGTAATATAAAATGTATAACAGTAATTTTTCTAACGGATTGTGAGAAAGTCAGTTATTACCAAAAAGTTTATTCAGAGAGGAAAATTTTTTTTAATTTCAATATCCCATGGCTGCAGATGGTATCATTTTAAATAATGCATGGTATATCCTTGTATTATAAACCCTGTAAAATCCATGAAAATGTACATGTCCTAATAAATTTACACAGCAGCAAGAGACTGGACATAACCATCAAGGAAGTTTCCAAGGATAATTTATACTTGCATGCCCTTACAGACATCTTAACTGTCCCTTGTCATTACTCATGTCACAGATAAGACTCGCAATTACAAGGGGCAGGATCTAAATGGGCATGGACATGGGTAACCACTAGTGGATTATGACCATTTGTCACTTGTTCATGAGGGCTTTTAAATCGATAAACTTGCTTATTTGAAGAGTGGTATATATTAGCAATATTAACCGTGACATTGGACTGTGGCCTAGGAAAACTCAATATAATAGCTAGGCCATTAAATACAACCTCTAATAAATTGTTTTTATTATGTTTTTTCTTTGGCTCCTTTATTTTCAAGTTGAACACTAGATGTTCATCATTATTTCCATAGTGTGATTGATACATTATAATAAGGTAATGAAAAACTTACAGAAAAATGTTAAATTCTAAGCATTGGATTTTCTTCTACCACTTGTAAGGAAATATGCATGATAGCAATAACTTTTAAACTAATTCAACTATAATTAAATCCAGTTACAGCAATGAAAAACTTTAAATCTAGCTGCCATTAAATATCTATCCTGGCCTACAAACAAAGTATCCTTTCCAGCTTCTTTACCCTTGTAACCTCTGCATGTAGAACTGTCCATTCTGGAACAGAGCAGTGACATTTTCCATTACAAAAATAAACAAAAATCATCTACCCTCGAAACTTAAATGTATAAATAAACAAGTGAAAATCAACAAACAAAGATAGATCAGGATATCTGGATACAGTTTGTGGCAAGGAATTTTCTTCATTCTTCTAAATCAATGACAAACTTGCCCCAATCACAGAATGCTAACTGTTATCGTCCAGATGTAGACCCAGATACTAGCTGTCAATCGAGGGTGTTTGAATTATAAGGTTTTTGTCACCTCTGTGTGACCTCTCACAGTTACCTTGTGTCACAGGTATTGTGGTCTAATGTTCTTTGCTTGTTTATCAGGAGATTAGATTGAAGACAACATAGAAAGGAATGCAATCTTTTAGTGACACCTCCGATTCCTGGGTGGAAAACTTAACTTGGAAATGACTGTGTCATCATGACATTGAAAATTATGTATGAGTAGTCGATAACTTATAGATCCAATCTCTAATGATTTCTGAAAGTTGACAGGTTACTACAGATTATTATCTGTCAACTAAAAAAAACAAGTTATGTCTCCAATACAGAAATAACTCACATCTATATCTTAAGATTTTATTTTTATCTGAAACAATTCCTTCCATCTGACTAGTTACAATTTATGTACTGAAATGATCAATGTACCATAGGGGGTATTTTTATTTCTTTTAAAAATTTTTTTTTTTTTTTGCTTTAGCTTACCAAAAGTACTCCTCTGTGAAACATAGAATTTATCATTCCAGAACAATTACTGAGTGGTCTCCCTTTTGTCTTCACATTGTTTATCAACAATCACAACACCATTTCCGTTAATCTTCAGAATTAATTGCCTTATCAAGGAAAAAAAACAACTTTTCTGTAATGCTTTTTTTTCTTTTTCTATTCATGCTCTATCCTAGCCAGGGTTTTAATTATAGCCCATACAGAGTTATCAAACCTATTTCCCCTTACCAGGGAATTAGTATCCCCTACTGAGTTATCTCCCCTTTCCTGTTTTTTCCCACTTTAAAACCATTGTTAAATTGTAAAATATTTGTAGATATTACCATATCATGTATTAAGGAGTACATATCCTCTATACATGCTTTCTACATAATGACTCGAAAATAACCAGAGTGACTTATATGCGAAGAGCTGTTGAAATCGCCATCAGACCCACACTTTAATGTGGTCGCCCCGGAGATCATGTTGATGAATACCAAGTAGTCGAGGGTAAAATTTGTTAATATCACTTTGAGGGATACAGAGAATCACACACACCGTGCGCAACCCACCCCCATCGTAACAAGACGATAGAGTGCTAAGACCGGATGAATGTCACTTTGACACCACAAAACATAAAACAAATTCGTCATAAAATCACCCAGGTAACTCGGATCACCCTCATCTCGCTGTATATCTAATCTTTACGACGGGACAGGATGGAGTTAACTCCGGTGACAATGCCTGTATATATAAAGCTGTCTGGTGCTTTATAATAAAGTGTGTAGGGGATCAACCTGCTCTGTCCATCATACTGTTTTATTGTCCTTGGTCTGTCAGTCGACTGGAATCTATGGCGTCCATTTCTCTATTTATTGTGGTCGGTGTTTTTACATGATAACTGTATATATGGTGTTAAAGGGTAACAGAAAGTCCAACAGATATAGTGTTCTTTACTGCAATTATATATTTTATTACAAAAACTTGTAAACTTATTTTTGTCTTTCATGATCATGATTTAAGGCCCAGCTTCATCAATATTCCTTAACTTCTTTTCTTAAGTTACAGAATTTTTGTACACAAAAATCTATCCATAGAAAAGCATAAAAATGATAAGTTAAGGAAAGGTTTTCTATTGCTTTTCTATGGAGGATTTTAAGTTAAAGATTACTTAATTTTTCAGGAGTGCTCAGTGACACTGAGCCCAATCTAATCTAAATCTGTATAAATTGAACATGCTAGACAATTGTGTAGATTAACCAGAATTCATGTGACTATTATATCAGAAAATGGTGTTGATCTAATTTCCTTGTCTATCACCAATAACTAATATTATATTTTCATCAGAATGAGTTGACGATTATTCCTGATTTACTGTTCAACTATCATAATTATATCATAACACTTGTTCAAATTGTTAAAAGTATGCAGCTGATGTTTTTTAGTATTTTATACAGAATTATAATTATGCCAAATTCAAAATTAACACTGGAAATAGCATTAAATCAAACTTTTCTAAACAATAGTCAGTTTTGGTTTCATTAGATTTATGTACTATTAACAGTCAGGGTCATTCAACGATGTGCCAAGTTTGTTGGTGGAAGAAAGCCAGAATGCTCAAAGAAAAACCAACGACCAGTGGTCATATACCTGGCAATTGCCCCATCTGGGATTTGAACTCAGAACCCAGAGTTGGAGGGCTTGTGGTAACATGTCAACCTATAGAAAATATAACTCAAATGTATTGATTCTCATCTTTGCTGTTGACAATGAAATTAAGACTAAATATAACTCAAATAATAAGTTATACTTCATCATACATTTCATACTGATTTCCACTTTTTCACCGAACAAAGACAGACAGTGCAAACAGAGACGTTTCTGATGGTCAACTCCTAATAAATAATTATAATTTCATTGTGACTGGTAATAAGTGCCATGATTCTAAAAAATATCCTCGCATAATCTCTGATTTATAAACTTATTAGTTTTCATATACTAAACGGACGAGGATCACATCGACATTGGTCATAATATATACAATCATGAGGCTGGTTAAGGGTCATAAAAATCTTAAAACACTGTTGCAATACAGAGATGATGTAATTTTTATCTTTTTTTTTCTCACGGAAAGGTGCCAATATTTTACGATGGTTTCTAATATACCCATTCTGTATTAATATGTTTCAATCGTTGACGAAGCAGAATTTTGGCTTAATGGTGATGGACGGACGGTGACTTTACCCGTGGAAGAATTTCCTAACTTTGAAATAAAAAGTCCTGTCATTCAGACGGTATTAACCAATTAAATGTTGGGGGACACCTGAATTCATTCTAACCACAACTATCATTCCTCAGGTAATTTCAGACACTAGGCTTGACTCTATTGGAACAATCTCTCTGGGAATGTCTCTCAAGAATCTTAGTGATTCACTCTCATCCTGCATACTCAACAGGTTTTAGCGATTATTTAAAGTCCTTTCTGCACCATCAGACATACATACCACACTTCTTGAACTTGGACGTGAAAATACAGAAACTCTTGTAGTCAGGAGGGTGTCTGTACATATTCTTATGACCAAAACTAAGTCTCTCTCTCTTTTTTTAAATTGAATTTGAATGATGGTTACATTGCCCTTACCACATATGGACTGTGACATTTTGATGGAGCAGTTTCCTTGCTGTAAGCTGAGTGCTACCTCAAAGGATCAACATATGCAAGAGGTATATTTTTCATGTAATTTTCCAAGAGGGGCCCCGAACACGAAATCAAAGCGAAAATAATGAAGCTCGAAATATAGTTTTTGAGACAAATAAAATAGTTTATCCTACACTGAAACTTCTCTGCATAATTAGAGGATCCAGAGCTGAGTTTGATGGGTCTATAGTGGAAGGAATGCTAGGATATTTTAACCACTTGTCCACAGCGCCCCTCCCCCCTCCCTACCCTTATACACTTAATTGAAATAAACATATAAAAGCTATATAAGGTATCTTTTATCAGTCTAATGAGGATTTTTATTAGAAGAGGATGCTTTACTTGTCCCACAGCTATTTTACAGTATTTCCTTACTTTGGTACATCCTATTTCACAGGTGTGAATGCGCTCACCTGTCAGACTCTGGAGCGCACCTCGATCATGTGGCTAACATGACGGGCTCCAAGCTGCTACAGTGACAGAGACACATGCTAATTTCTAAATCTTCCCTTTGTGGCGCGGCATATCACCGAACAATACAAAGTGAATCACAACGTCCGATAAAAATCTTTAAAAATTTTAACACATGAAAATGTTACAAACTAAACACGACAGGTGCCTTAATACAAGGCTTGGGGGAAACTTACATCAAATTCAATCCTGCAGCAATTCACGATCTAATAGGCCACAATAACCTTTCACAATCTACTAAAACATCAAAACACGACTTAGATAATACAGGTAACACACAAAAAGGTATATATATATGTACTCAAAAGTGTCGTGGAATTTGGATTTTAATGTGTAATAATGAATATTTAGCAATATCTCTTCTCAAAAACATATAAAAATATTTAGACCTACCTGAACACAAGCCTTCCGAGGTCTTTGTAACTCCTTGGACCGAGGAATTATACTTTACAAGTTATGCATTAAAATTTGCATATGGATTTCTGTCACAGAAAAGTCATCGGCAAAAAAATACATTTTTCTTTTTTTCTATTCTGAATTCATCATACAAAGTCATAATCACAAAGAACATGACATCTATTTGACATTCACTTTGATATCAAAGTACAAATTTCCTTTCAAGAAAACTATAAAATTTGGTCTACATTTGGCTAGAGATATATATGTTCTACCAGTAATTAACAGGACAGGTTGTAAAATACAGGTACGCAGAACACATATATGTAAGTACATACAGGTATAAGCAATGTTTTTTAATTAAAAATTAATGTCAAATATGTCCTATAAACTACTTGCCATTTGAACTAAGAATAAAAACTCATGTCCTTTCTTTCTTAGGTCATGTAAATCAATGAATGCTGGTTGATTACAAGTGATTGGTTAGGTTTAAAACATCTTAATAATAGCTAATTAGGTCATTAAGGACAGAAATCTCAATACTCTACCTGAAAAACAAAAACCTAGACAATAGATGATCGTCAAGGTATCCCTCAGGTATATGATATTTTGAGTCTGTGCATGCTTCGATCCATTTCTGATTCATAACTGTGGAATTGGAAATGGATATGTCGAATCGAGCTTATCATAGAATCTGAAGTCAGACTGATCGGAATCATCTTACTAAGTTTGGTTAACTTTTCAAACTGCTGCATGCTGACTGTAGTGACTACCAGCTGGGTAGAACAAGTCAGACAACATAATTAAAGTTTAAATCACTGATTTTACTACAGAGTACTCAGATCATGTTCATACGAGTCCACCATGTATACAAACCATGATTTGATGATATTTTAAACTCAAGACTGCCCCTTACAGGAAATCCTGACGCAAAAATCTTGATTATTTTCAAGTCTTTAATAGCAAAATTGAACCAAGAAAGCCTGAAAATGTGCTTATTAGGCAGCAAAATGGATCAAGGTCAAGCATTTATTTTTCTTGTGAGAAAAAACCCAACAAAATTTCTGCAGGCAAAGCGTTCATTACCTTATTCATTCTTGCTTGGAACATTGGGAAATAATAGGTTTGATTATAATGTTTACGACAATAACAGTACGGTATATGTGATACAACACGGCTATGATGAAACATCGATAATACTGGTCTCATTAACGTTTTAACCTCGTCTGATAGTTTAACTGTCAGTGTAGCAGGCCGTTTTAACCTCGTCTGATAGTTTAACTGTCAGTGTAGCAGGCCAACAGTGGTTTAAAATTTGATAATAACAGCAATTATAAATTCAGATAATTCCCGCTACAATTTGTAGTCACATACCATGACTCCTGACTTTGACACAAAATAATGGTAATGTACACTACCTGGATATGAGCTGGTGGATCTGGACCAGTCAGAATGTTAGAGGCAATGTAGTCATGACAGTCAAAATATCGCATTGTAATGCAAAGAATGATTCAAAATTGAATTGAGTTAAAATGGAAAGTGGGCCAAAAACTAAGCAAATTTAGTATTCATTTACAATTATGAATTCAATGATAAGGTTTCACTTATTATAGGCAAAATCTTTGGTAAAATTTCGCTTTAAAAAGTTATCAATCACAAGAATCCAATGTGGGAGAATAGTATTATGTAATCTATCGACATGATCATTTAACGAACCATAACGAAGGGAACTTAAAAATCATGTTCAGGTGAGTTAATTCAAGTAATATCTAAAGTACGTCAAAGTGCATTGGGTTCCTGATCAGTGTTCAAGATATAGAAAACTGACATCTGTTAGAGAGGACCTCGCTGCCGCTAAGAAGATTGACCCCTTTTGCAGTACGTAAATGACAACAGTAAAATGAACAATTTCCATTGATCATTGTTAAGAGTTTAGATCCTTTTAGGGGCCACTGCAGCCATTTTGGATGCAAAGATTACCACTGTATTTAGTATCCTCAAAAACCTCCTGTATAATTAGGGGGTCAAAGCGACTGTCTTGGATATCAAAGTCTTTAAATATACTGTAGGCATCTGATCCATTTGCACATCTTCGTCCTATCACCTATATAGCTAGCATTTAACGATGGTCAAGTTCAAAATTTTGAGGAAATCTCTGTATCCGGAAGCCAATTGTGGGCAGACATATCAGATAGATAGACAGATGGTCTGTGAGTGATTACCACAAGCTTAAGGCGACCCTAACTAGTAAAGTCTCCATGTTTTACCTGTGACTCAAGAATAATTCCCTCCCACAACATAGACCAACTACAAGCTTCTATATACCTAGGCATATAACAACGGAACTGAGTTGACAACTTCAAAATGTTCAAAATAAATAAGGTCTAAATTAAAATTTAATTTTATACATTTCCACATATATGAGGAGTTCAATTAAAAAGAATCAAGATAAAATCATACAATAGTTGTCAGTGAAGAGCGTTCATGGCCGAGCAGAATAGGTTATACTTGAGCAGAAACAGATAGACGGCCAATGCAGACTTTCTGTGCAGTGCTTTGTTAAGAGAGAAAGGTCTCTATTGAGTACTTCTATAATGTATAGTGGGAAATTCAACCGAGACAAATGAAGCTAGAGATCTTCAAAGTTTGTGAGCGAAAGAAAATTATTCAATATTTACACAAACTACATGGACTTTATTGATAACAGTGACAATAGAAGCCCCCTCGGATGTCTCGAGTTGCTCAACCCAGTCAATGAATGTTTAACCCGAGTATCTAGTGAGTAGTGTGGGACTACTAGTCAATATCACATGTAAATCAATGTACCTTTATAAATACCTGATATAATGAGGGGACCAGTCAGCAGTGGATTTCCTGTTTGTCAGGCTTGATCCTATTTTATGTCTCATCCTATAAATAGTCAGGGTCATTTTAGGACACGCCATGATGGAAATTAATGAAGAGCTCAGAGAAAAAACCATCAACCTACACTTGGTAGTCTTTGCAACTTACCATACATGGGCCTCGAATTAAGACTTGAACTTGCAAACCAAAGGTGCATTGAGTCTTAATTAATGTATATTGGTAGAATGTCGGACACCCTAAACTACTAAGTCTCTGCCAGCCCCTAAGTAAACAAACGTTTATTTATAATATCGGTCAGCAGCCAATAAAAGTACAGCAGTAACATTATTAATTATTAAGTCACTGGAGAAGAAAATGAAACCAGATATAAGAACCTAATTAAAAAATCTCATAAAAACCCATATCATTTTTTCATTGCATCATATACTATAACCATGGTTACAAGTTTCAAGTTTTTTAGTGGTCAGTGTGTTAATACGATGGAAATCACTAACCCAGATTCCACAACAGTAGCCATTTTATTACAGCTACTCTGGGTCGTCTTTCCGTTTATGTCCTTGTCACAGAGAAGCTTATGTAAACATGCACCCATGAGCTCTCCATGCTCCCGACTGATTTATGTACGAATAATCATATTAGGTAGCTCGGAGCCCATACCACTTTAGGAAGCTTGGTTTTTATATGCATTATGTAGCACACTGCACCTGGTATGCTTATACACATAACATAGTACATGATTCAAAAATAAACAATGTAAAACATACCTATGTACTTTAAGTGACGTCGTATGAAATTTGGTACATCAAGCTGAATTCCTACTGTTTTGATGGAGTGGACAGATTGATTTGCATTTTAAAGGCATCCATATTGTATGTTTGCACCCAAAGTCATAATAGATGCACTTTAACTATCTGCCTTGTAGGATTGAATTACAAATTATCATGAAGAAGGAGACCTTTGGATTTTCTGGGACATCTCAGCTTTTCTCAACATTCAAGTTGGCCGCTCTAGCCTTATTTCATAGACCAAAGATTGTAACATTTTGTATTTTCAAGCCGCAAATTTCAATCAAGTCCGCCTTCTCTGGTTTTTCAAAGTTTGTTTTTAACTATAGGAAAATGTTTTAAACAATTGGATGTTCATGGTTCATTTGTATTTGTACATAACAAACTTGTAAGTAACTTATATTTTTGATGCTTTACAATTCAACATATCTTCCTGGGAAAATAGGATATCGTATTCAACCCAATAAGAGCCCAGGGCGTTTAAAAAAATTGAAAAAATGCAAAGGTGCTTAATGAGACGAAATTATTGCAAACCTATACGGTTTTGATAGTTTTGGTCCTATGCCCTAGCAAATGAAATTGAGGCCTCAAAGTGGGAAGGGGGCTTAAAGGGACATTGGCGCTTATTGGGTCGAATACGGTACGTAGGTCCTGATCGAACTATAAGACTGAAGATCTTGGTTCCTTTGCCAATACTGGTTAACATACAGAGTTTTGAAATGTATGAATGTTGGATTTGAAGGGTCAAATAGGTATTGACCCTACAGATTTACTGTATATGAAATATGTACTAGTTTTATTTCTAAAATTGCTGTTAAAACAAAAATGCCGTAAGACGTACACACCCCTGCCTATATGAAATCTTGACATGACTGAACGGGATGGAACAAGCAACTATGGGAAGAGGTAACAATTTCAGGGTATGCACCCTCGGACACAACGCTGAGCGATTCAGCGGGACATATGACAAGGGCAATATTTCATGTTACTCATATATAACATGACGGGGGGCATATAAATGTCAAGGGTCAACAGGATTTCCTGCCCTGATTATATCTGTTGTATGACAATCTAATGTTTTATCCGCCCCTACTGATCCTCCCCATTCAAGTCATGTCCCCGTAAATCCTTATGACCACAATGGTCGATTCTACAACTCCTAGCTTTAGTGAAGCTACCACAAACACTTATCGCAACGCAAACTTTAAAACGGGTGTTGACATACTTCTTTTCTTGTCGCCCTTATTCCTGAGACAAACTTGGGTAGGAGGTAATTATTTGTAGCTTATGTACATAAACTTCAGGGACAATAGTGTTTTATCTGTTAAACAATGCAATACTTAGCCACATACTTTCCTTCCATTTTGACTTACTACCATGATCTGTTATAAGGATCGGTCGAGAACAAAACAATGGGCCCTGAGGCTCTAAAACAGATCATGGTAAGTTATTTGACCTATGGATTAGGACATGTGCTATATATGGTGTATACAGAAAACACCATTCCTTGAGTTCCAATCGTAAATTGTTCTATATTGACCTCTTCGTGAATGAGTTGGACTGAAATATTTTATAAACAGAACTGAACAATGTCTGACCTCCATTTAAGATTAAGACAAATTTACTTTGGCAAAGAATCATTGCCAGAAATTGTCTTAGTACAAGCTGGCTAAGCCAAATGTAAATATTTAAAAAATTGTTTTATAATGAAAATGTAAAAGGAAATATGGCCTATAAATATCATAATTATACACTTTTGTGGCTTCAATAGCATGTTTCTATACAATTGTCTAGTCTTGATTGTAAACTTTTAAGATAGAAAGTAAACTGTAATTCAGTTTCATATGTTTGTTACTGTGTTTAGAATTTGGAAAGAAATATTAAACATCAAATTTTATAGTAAGTATATAATTATCTGAGAGTTCATTTGAATAGGGGCAGTGGTGACCAATTAAAGGTAGCGGTAAAGATGTCCTGACATATTACCGCAACTGGATCATATTAGCTCCATACAGGTACTGACCACAGCTTGGCCGTTACGTAGGGTAATCACCATACAGGTACTGACCACAGCTTGGCCGTTACGTAGGGTAATCACCATACAGGTACTGACCACAGCTTGGCCGTTACGTAGGGTAATCACCATACAGGTACTGACAACAGCTTGGCCGTTATGTAGGGTAATCACCATGCAGGTACTGACCACAGCTTGGCCGTTACGTAGGGTAATCACCATACAGGTACTGACCACAGCTTGGCCGTTACGTAGGGTATTCACCATACAGGTACTGACCACAGCATGGCCGTTACGTAGGGTAATCACCATACAGGTACTGACCACAGCTTGGCCGTTACGTAGGGTAATCACCATACAGGTACCGACCACAGCTTGGCCGTTACGTAGGGTAATCACCATACAGGTACTGACCACAGCTTGGCCGTTACGTAGGGTAATCACCATACAGGTACTGACCACAGCTTGGCCGTTACGTAGGGTAATCACCATACAGGTACTGACCACAGCTTGGCCGTTACGTAGGGTAATCACCATACAGGTACTGACCACAGCTTGGCCGTTATGTAGGGTAATCACCATACAGGTATGACCACAGCTTGGCCGTTACGTAGGGTAATCACCATACAGGTACCGACCACAGCTTGGCCGTTATGTAGGGTAATCACCATAAAGGTACTGACCACAGCTTGGCCGTTACGTAGGGTAATCACCATACAGGTACTGACCACAGCTTGGCCGTTACGTAGGGTAATCACCATACAGGTACTGACCACAGCTTGGCCGTTACGTAGGGTAATCACCATACAGGTACCGACCACAGCTTGGCCGTTATGTAGGGTAATCACCATACAGGTACTGACCACAGCTTGGCCGTTACGTAGGGTAATCACCATACAGGTACTGACCACAGCTTGGCCGTTACGTAGGGTAATCACCATACAGGTACTGACCACAGCTTGGCCGTTTTTCGTTGGTTACTTTGGCTTTCCTCACTCAGTATCTTCTAAACCAGCTACATCCTTCAATGTCACCTGACTTTTATAATAGGACGTTAAACCAATCAAAGCATTTTATTCTTCTCATTTGATCTGATCTGGCTTTATTAAACAAGTAAGATATATTTGTACTTAAGCTTAAATAATATTGTTGTTGACTTTCTTTAAGATTAGAATTGTATTTTATCTTCCCCAAAAAATATTTTTAACTAACTTCCCTAATCCTCCATCAATGAATTATCCTACAGTGCACATACCTTACAACACTGGATATAAAGTTACTTTTGAGGGGGGAGGGATATCGTAAACAGATTAATGGAATGTCTATAGGTGTGGCCATTTTAGTTCTTTGTTTTTTATGAGGACATTTTTGATGTATAAATTATACTTTTTATTAGGTGTTGTATAATTTAGCTTATCTCTAACACCCTCCCTCAACCCCAAATCTTTTTGTTGTCTGTAGATTCGCTGTAACGTTTATCCGTGTTAAGTGTATAGAATACAGTCTGTGTGTTTTCCTGCCACACATTCCATTCTAGGCTTTACCAATATAAATATGTGATCAATACCTGTACGATTACCTGTAAAACATTGATGGTACCTGTACACCAACAAACACACCATACAAACAGTCTGTAGTCTGTTTGATACTAGCTAGGTGTCGGGCTGCTGTGGATTCAGTTGTGGTATATAACTTCAAAATCAAACATTAAACATTTGATCATCAGAATCGATCATCATGATCATTTCGGCAAAAAAATTGAAATGGAACATATGTAAGATAAAGATGTAAGGTCCTGTCTGACTCAATAAGATTCCGTCTGACTCAGTAAGATCCTTTCTGACTTAATAAGATCATGTCTGACTCAATAAGATCATGTCTTATTACATAAGATCAAGTCTTACAACATAAGATCATGTCTGACTCAATAAGATCATGTCTAACTACATAAGATCATGTCTGACTCAATAAGATCATGTCTGACTCAATAAGATCATGTCTTATTACATAAGATCATGTCTGACTCAATAAGATCATGTCAGACTCAATAAGATCATATCAGACTCAATAAGATCATATCAGACTCAATAAGATCATGTCTTACTACATAAGATCAAGTCTTACAACATAAGATCATGTCTGACTCAATAAGATCATGTCTAACTACATAAGATCCCGTCTGATGCAATAAGATCCCGTCTGACTCAAGATGATCATGTCTGTCGACTCAATGAAATCATGTCTGACTCATGATGATCATATCTGACTCAGTAAGATAATTTCGGACTCAATAAGATAATGTCTGAATCAAAAAGATCATGTCTGAATCAAAAAGATCATGTCTAACTCGATAAGATCACGTCTGACTCAAAAGATCACATCTGACTCAAGATGATCATGTCTGACTCAATAAGATCATGTCAGACTCTGTAAGATAATGTCTGACTCAATGAGATCATATCTGACGCAGTAAGATAATGTCGGACTCCATAAGATCAAGTCTGACTCAATAAGATCATGTCAGACTCCATAAGATCATGTCGGACTCAATAAGATCATGTCGGAATCAATAAGATCATGTCGGACTCAATAAGATCATGTCAGACTCCATAATATCATGTCGGACTCAATAAGATCACATCTGACTCCGTCTGACTCAAAATGATAATGTCTGACTCAATAAGATCATGTCAGACTCAATAAGATCATGTCGGACTACATGATCATTAAGATCATGTCGGAGTCCATAAGATCACGTCTGACTCAATAAGATCATGTCAGACTCAATAAGATCATGTCGGAGTCCATAAGATCATGTCAGACTCAATAAGATCATGTCGGACTCCATAAGATCATGTTTTGCATATATGCGTCAATAAGATCATGTGATTTACATAGAATATAGAACTGTTATCCGCAGTAGTACAATGAAAACCAGATATTACTGCGGATAACATATGTATATGATTTTTCTCATAACAGAATACAATTAATGGAATATAACTATACAACTGTAACTTTCTGTGATGGCATTAAAATGGTATCAAAATCATTTTATGATTTAGTAACCTGTATTTGAACCTGTGAAGATCACAATCAAAGCCGTTTCCTCCATAGTGAGATCACTTAAGCTAGGGCTACAGCCCCATAGGACACTCTACACATTCCCAGTAACGAGAAACGATAATGACCACTCACCTGAAATACCTGGCTATTGGACAAATATAATCAGCCTGTCATGTCAAAAACTGTTTTTTCTTGCACAATATTTATCTCAATGCAAATTGACATGAATAACAAGTATGTATAAGTCATTAATTCACATCAACACAATGTAAAGCTTTTTGAATTTTACATTCACAGACAACAATGCCATAATAACCAATTTAGGTAATGACCAATTTCTTCTTTAAACTTTTGAAAAAAATTTGTTTGCAATTATATCTAATATACAAAATATGACATTTTAACACAGTATGTCAATTTCGTTACATGTATACATATAGTTTTCTACTTTTAATTCAAGTTTGTCTATAGAGTATTAATCCCTTTTCATATGTATATTTACCAAAATTATTATATACCTTTGTAAACAAGTTCAATGAAAGTGTCAATCGTGACCCGACAATGATTATCAAGAATTCTAACAAACAATTCCCACAGCCAGAACCAAGGAGTCAGTAAATTATCACTGTGACAATTTAAAGACACGAATGTTACAAGTAAAAACAACACCTAGAAATTCTTTAAACTCTATGACATTAAACTCAAGGCAGGTAAAATCAAAGATAAAAAACTGACTGTAAGGTTTTCAGTCCTTTGACCAATTAAGTATGATAACAGTATAGAACTGTAATGATGATTTAAACAGTTCAGCGCGTACATTCTACACCTGTAAAAGACTTACCTGTTTCACTTCCCATCTTAATCACACCAAAAAAAACTCCAGGTGGATAATTTCTCTGCTATGTTCACCAAAACTGCTCTGCACTTAGACGACTTGTTAAAGCTTTGTCAGCTTACATGTTATTTCTTAAACTTTTTTCACTTATTTCATTTCAAAAAAAGACTTATAAACTACAATACATTGAAATTATGTTGATGATCATTGAAAGAAAAAAAGCAATATTAAGTCAAAAATATTTCTTAGCAATCCATGAATAGAAAATATGAAAATATCCCAGGACCTAGACTGCCTAACAAGACATTTGAACTTGTGTTTATATAAAGGTATATTCTCTATAAATTTGTACTGTCATACACTTGATCGAGACAGTACAACAGAGGCTTTCTCTCCAGTATTTATATATATTACCCTATTACATTCCGAGTGATAGGACCTACAAGGTTATTCAATAATGAACTAGTCATTCCACATAATTTGGATTAAAAAAAGTAGGAGATATGAATGGAGGTATTTAATTTACTTTTAACTTGTCATTGTCACCCATCTAAAAATATGGACTCCTGTGTGTGAATGGAATTGAGGAAGACCCAGGGTATGGATATATTGATATTGGAGGTCAGTAGGTCAGTATTGCATAATTAGCTGTGGATTCCTGTTACTGGAGTGACTGAGCTATAGACAGGATTTCAGCACGTCCTCAAATTCCATGGAACATATATTACACTGAATAGGACACTAATATTACAGTTAACTATCTATCACAGGAATTATCACACCTTGAATAAGTAACTTTTACAGCAATACTGTACAACTAAATTTTCCTTATATTTCAAAGGAGTTGTCTCCCCCTGAATTCCTCAAAAAAGTACACCAGATCACCAGGATTTGTCTCACTTTGAATTTCATAAACAACAATTAAACATCCTCTATTTAACTGAAGTTATCTCTCCTTGAAGCACACAAATGGCAAGTAAACAGTTTATGTAACAAAAGTTGTCTCCCCTTAAACTGTACACCAAATTATAAACGTACAAAACACATTGTCTAAGCTCCTACAACAAAAGTAAACCACCTAGATATACGAGTTGTCTCCACCTGACTGTACTGTGACACCAATATATTTCTAATATATTACCGAAAATCTCCAAACATTTTCAATTTTTGAAGTGAACATGCATCTCATATCATATCCTACTTTTTCATATATATTGTACATAAAACACAATTGTACTCTAAAATGATTTATCCCCCCTCTAAAATATTCTATTTAGTTTTTTTCCAAATTCCTGTGAGACGTGGCAACAAAAATGACTTACATCTATCACCAAAGATTATTTTAATCTGATTAAATAATAAAATGGGTGGAGTATAAACACATCTATATACATTATTGAGGTCAAGCTTGATCAATGATAAGTGAGACAGGCCACATGAATTATTACATGTTGACAAGCAGGAGGAACAGCCTTCTATACCAACAATCCATCAACTGATTTCCACTGTGTCCACAACTATATACACACATATACAATTTTTATATAAAACATTATAATTAACTGTAATAATAGGCCTCTCACCCCATCATATATAAGTAACTTTGAAGTGAATAATTATTCATGGAATTTATCTAAACTATTTTTTCAGTATCATCCTGTATCTTTTATCATGAAGAACCGATTATTCTTATCAATGAAGAATGGACAGGTTTTAATATGTAAGTGATCTAAAATAGTCGTTTGGTGTATCAAGTTATTGTTACCTACTTTTGATAAAGTATTCATATTCAATCTCAAGATCTATGACATTCACTTTCACAAACTTCTGTCATATGGCTAGTAATGGAAATTCTACAATATTTAGCAGAATTCATTTAAAAAAAATTAACCTTTTAACCTTGAAACATAAAACCTAACTTAATTAATAGATTATGTTTATAGAAAATATGTTTCTTTTCATGAACCTTTACAGGAGTTAACTGTGTTTCGCTATAGTATAATTACCTGTAGCTGGTACATTCAAACTAGCTGCCTTAAAAATTAGCAATCACCTCTGTATAAAGACCACCTACTTAATTAGACCACTTTCTCGGGTCACAAGAGTGGTCTTTATAGACAGGTTTAACTGTATTGACGTATTATCATTACTATGATCTGTCCTCCAGCCCAACTCTTACCATTTATCCTCATCCTATATGATCCGTCCTCCAGCCCAACTCTTACCATTTATCCTCATCCTATATATATTTATTATCTATATTACGGTAAATCATTATTAATCATAGTTCAATCAGTTACATAAGGTATATATAGTGACTATAACCAATTGTTCTTTACAAGCTCAACATACCTGTAAATATACCTAACGTAAAAAAAAACCTAATTATATAACAAAGTAGTAAATAATTTAGACCTCACCTGTTGCACTGATGCTATCTATAGAAAACTTCCTGTTAATTATTTCTTGTAACAATATCTGTGTACTCATCAAAGGGAGAATCGACGAGATGTTCAGGTATTAAACTGAGTATCAAACTGTTTGATCTAGGTCTGTATGAAATATTAATTAGCTTGATGTGACGGAGAAATAACAGTTTCTCCCTACTGAGGCTGGATATGCTACTCTGGTAAAAACGATGGCGTCATGTATAATATATAGGAAGCCTTTTCAAGGCTGAATGCCTAATTATCCATCTCTGATATAAAATATCACACAAGAGATATATAACTGACTTTGTGACAGGTGACATACTTTTATTAGGATATTTATATCATATTTATATAATCAAGTCCATCTAACTCTAAAAATTACTGCACCTATAGTCGCATTATCAGCATGATGTGATTTTATACATACAATGCAAAGTGCCATCATGTACATGTATTACATAATTGTCTTCTAATGATATTGTAATTAGATTATTAAAGATCTTATATTCATTTGCATGCATGGCAGTCACACATATTTTACATTCTTCTTCTCTTAGTAAATAATTCCTTATAATACAATCTATGACAATCTAACTTGAAATCTGCTTACTTATAATTGCTTCATATAATTCAAATTACTCATAAGAATTGATTCAAGATCAGACAATTAACATAATTAGCTTAGGTTGGGATGGCTGCAATGAGTGTTGGCATAGAGAAATATCTACAAGGATCTTTTACAAACTGTAAGTCTTAGTTTTGATGTTTGAATCAGGGGGAGATCATTCAAAATTTAAAATTTGGAATTTGGTATGGACTTTGGTATAATATGGTATATATAATCTATGTAATCTGTTTTGAAAAAAAGGAAGCTTTTTAAAACCATTTTTGTAACTTCAGTTCTCTGGCATATATGTCTGCGATAAAACACATGTACCGTATAGCTATATTGCATATATTGCTATGATGATTTAGACAATTAGCTTAATTAATGCAATAATGCTGCGACAATACCACAGAACTGTCTCATGTTCTCAGCTCCTTACACACGATCCCACAGCAGCCGAGGCTTTATCTACATTTTATCTACAGACCACTAGACATGATGATGGGGTGACATTTTTTTTATCTCGTTTGTCATACCTGGATTCTACCTACCTGTAACTATATCATACCTGGATCCTACCTACCTAACTACCAGGTAGACACAAGAGGCTTCCCGCTGATGCTACGACCCTCCATCATATTACCATGATAGTCTAATTGAATATTTACAATAGGTGATAAAGTACTTATCCCAAGATAGAGGACTTAGTCCTGTTGACATCCGAGATTATGCTACACAGGTACGATTTCACCTGAAATTCTCGTTAGAGCATCTTTTACCTAGATCAGATGGACTCAGGTGAATTGATAAGAAGGTAATTGTTTCATCATAAGTTAGGTATTATTTACCACAAGGAGATTACAGTCTCTCCATTGGACATTCTATCTATACCCACATGTATTGCAACTATTAACTCGGAGAGATGTGAATTCGAATTACCGGTCTTGTATAATGAATTGCATTTCACTTCAACAGGTAACACTGAGATGTGAATTACCTGTATATTGCATTTCACTTCTACAGGTAACACTGAAATGTGAATTACCTGTACCGTATATTGCGGTCCACTTCTACAGGTATATCTGCTGTTTGAGGCCCTAGCTGTTACTACCCCTGTATGTAACTACCATTTGAAATGACAAAATACAAATGAAATATCTCACTGACAACAACACAAATCATGCAGGGGCCATATTGTCAGCTGCATGTGCATGTGGCTGATAGGTAAATAAAGGTAAATTGAGGCAACTGCACATTCAACCATAGCCCTCCACTTCTGGGTTAGTTAATCAGCGCTGGAGAATTTACCATATATTGATTTGTAGGTCAGTGGTTTTTTTCCTCTAAATACCAACATTACTCTACATTCCCCCCAACCCCACCCCCACCCGCAACCCCTGCCTCCAATTTGTAAATGAATCCCAAAATAAACTAAGTATCATACCTTTATATTATATATGTAATGATCCATAGTTAGTTCTATACATGTACATACCCTTGCAGACATAATATATCATGGCCTGTGTGGTAATTTTTCTGTGATTTCCACACAACTGTGAGTATATATATGAGTAGTTCGATGATTCCCTGTTTACATGTGTATTATCATACCACCTTCACTGGATATTGTGGCTACTGTCATACCTGGCCAGTGTATTACCCATCATATTTACTCCTTACAACATTTCACAAACACTTATATATAATTATTTTCCTGTGATTATATGGGTGTATAACATATACCCTGGCATCTATAAAATAAGGTACAAATTCAACAGACATGTTCTGTGAAATATTTCTATAGAAAAATTGATAGAAAGAAAACTTATAAAGACTGAAGAATTTCAAATTTCAAAAGGTAGAATGCAAAGTAGAGATGGCAGGAATTCCATTGACCACAGGGGATTGGAGGGTGGGGCAGGGGACAGTATGATGGGGTATTTAGCTAGGGGGTTAGGATAACAGGAAGGGAGGGTGTTAAAGCCGATGACGGGAGGGGGCTATATGATAAGGATCGAGGGGAGGGGTTAGGGTTGGGGAAGGGGGACAGGGTTTCATAAGTGACAGACACAGTGATGAGGTGGGAATTAGGATAAGGGGAGGGGGGGGGGGTTAGAATCATAGCTGTACTATAGGTTGCAGGAAAGGAAATATATATTCCTATGGATTTTTGATGGACTGGGGCCTGCATAGGGCTAAGGTAAGATGACAATAGGATAGAAGATGAAAAGATTTATAAAGGTTTGTCTAGCATAGATAAGAGGGAATCTCTATGCCATATTTTTTCGGTATATCTATAATACATACAAGCACATTTTATGTGGCAGGAGATACCAGGTAATCTTAGACACTTCTCTTTAGGACAGAAGATGGCGATTGTAAACAAGATGTCATATCTGAAGTATCACATATTTGTCCAACACCAGTATGGCGTAAAGCTGCTAGGAATACCTGTTATTTAGTAGTCAGGTATTAGACTGCATGTCGTTTACCACAAAAGTAAACCTTTTATTATACTACCTGTACAGCTATAAACCTGCATGCTCACAAACCTACATACACATGTACACTTCTGTATTTATTTATTATTATATATTTATAAGTAGAACGTTGTATTTCAAATTCTCTCATGTATTCTTTGCGTACCTGTCGACAGGTAACACATATTATATTCATATCCCTTAATCTGGAAAATAAAATCTTTGATTCCACAAATCAACGCTAACAAAATTAAATCAGGGATTGTCTGTGGATTCCTGACTTAATTGACCTCGATTTCTCGAAACAAACTTTCAAGTCAAAATTTTGTAACATAGTTGTATATTACTACTTTGTCAGACACTTGTTAGCATTACACATTTATCATCTGTATAGGACTATATTCACTTGAGCACAAAACTATATTTCCATATCCATTTTGTAAATGTAAACAGATGAGAATGAATCAGATCACAAACATCTGTCCATAGATTTATTCACATCAAATGGGCGGAGAAAAACTTATATTGAGAAATCAATATCCTCTAATGCAGAAACAGGGGTATTGTATTACTGGGGGTTCATACCAACTTGTACGACTTGTACAAATCAATGTTGGGTATATATATTATAGGGATTCAGGGTTTTAGGGAGGTATTACGTACATGAATGGCTGTATAGGGTTACTGTATCCATACCTTGTACAAATCAATGTCAGGTAGTCAATGGGGATAGCCGATACAGAGGGGTCTGCATGAGACATACAGTAAGTAAAAATTCTCGGGTAGGGGACTTGGTAAAGGACAGGCCAAAATAGGGATTTTTGTGTTACTTCATGTCTAGTGGTAGGGGAATCGTTATCATCATAGGATGATTTATAGGAAAGATAAGGGGGGGGGGGGGGGTAATCATTTGGGGGAGGCAGTACAAGGTATGACATACATACATACATACATACATGAGAGCAGGGGAGGGAGTGGGAGGAGACAAGATTGATCAGTGGCTCAAGGTACAAGAGGGGGTCGAAGCAAGAAAATGGGGGATTATTTAAAGGAATAACTATGGGTATGCAACTACAGATTAATGGTCCATGGCAGAGAGAGGGAGAGGGTAAGTTTAGTTTATTTGTGTAGCCATTGCAGGAAACACACAAGTTGAATATTTTTAGGATAAGCTGGACCTGCAGGCTTTATAAATATTCAATACAAAATGACATCGACCAGAGTTGTAGCTAGAGGTGGAATTACAAAAACTGATGTTATCCCTGCATGATGCTGAATTAATGAACAACAGACTGTATACATATATAAATACCAGATGAAAATCTGCTATCATGTTATGGTCAATCCAGTTCAATTATTTTACCTTCTCTATCTAACCAACATGGTTTCTTTGATTTTTATGTTTTTGCTTTGAATACGAAAGTCGATCATGACATAGTTATCATGGTATTTCTGGAGGCTTAATCATTCAATCTGACATTTTTCCCCAAGAGGATGGATTGTGAATTTAGACAAAATATACAAAGGTAGACATTGTATTATACAGATGTTTATATACTCCAACAACGATAGAGGTTAGAACAACAGACATACGCTTTAAAACTTTATGTCGTGTAGGAAAGAATGGATACCTGAACAAATATTTTAGCATACATCAATGGGCCCTGATTATTTTGTCTAAAAAAAAAATTTTTTGTCACGCTGCATGGTTGTTGATAAATTGATAATATTCCTACCTGAAATTAAACATTCGTCAAAAATACATGCTTTAACTTGATCATATCTATTTAGTACACATTCATTAAGAGTTAATTAAGGATACCTTTAAAATAAAGTTTCAGTACAGACTAACACCAATACACCCCAGGTAAAACCCACTCACCTTGGTCCCTCCGGGAAATTGCTGCGGTCCCCTTTGAGCCATGATTAACTCCTTATAGGGCACCTGTTGCCATTACACAAATCACACGCGGGACCCCTAGGGTCCCAGAGTTGACAGGTAACTCCCGTGCGACACCCGTTTGTAAGGCCCAGTAGTTCCAACTATAGGCGAGTGTTACACCGCCATTTTGACAGGAACATTTACACGGTAGTTGTACTGTAGTAATCCTTTATAAGGGAAAACAAAACAATGCCGTTATATCCAGGTAAACGGAAATAAACTCACGACTAAAACACACTAATAGATCACCTGTGACATCACATGGTTATATATATCCCCGGGGGATGACTCCAGCAGCCGTATCAACTGTAACGTACCCCGTGTTTTATCACACCGTACTGGCAGACGCCAAACTAATCGTCACCTGGCTTGCTACCTGCACAGGTGAGAAACTACCAAGGGAAGCAACTCTAGCCGTTCAGTAAAACTGCCCGCTTACCACAAAGACATGGTCATTATAGCTAGGCTGATTAATATAACTAGTTTCATAATAAATTAAGGACTTAACTAATTATATTGCTACAAGGCGCGTAATGTAATGCACATTGCAGTATGAATGATAGATTATTTGATATGGCAATTATAATAATCACGTAAAAATTTACGCATTCTTTTTATTTCAGCGAAAAAATGGTTGAAGAATTTTTTGCACATACGGAGTATATATGTATACATTTAAAAAATAATAAAAATAATGTATGCATGCTTTTACAGACAGTAATTTATTTCATATACATCAGAAACATTTCTGCTTGCCCAAAATATGTTATATAGTCCCATGACAAAGGACAGTAGTCGCTTCCATTCTCATTGATACATCAAATTTGGACATAAAGATTTCCGTTTTTCTCTGTTAAAACCAGAGACATATATAATTTAACTTTACTATTTAAATCTTTGCTATAGCTTACCATTTAATGGTACATTTTTACAGATGAGTGTAAATTAGTCACGGGCGAATCACTTTAGTAATTGATTCATGTGCGCTCAATTAAGTGAACCCCGAAAGTGTTTTCGTCCTCGTATTGAGCCTCACCAAGAATGTAACCAAGAATTAACCAATCAAAAGTCACCGTCCGTCATCCATGTCCACTTCCAAAAACTACAGGCTTCTTTTTTATTGCTTTAAAATTTTTATTAAGGTTTTTGTTATGGACTAGAAGGGGGATTAAAAGAGATATTATGGTGAACCAGCGCTAAACACCGACAGGAAAGCCAGTATAAGTCTAAATATTAGTACATGTCCAGAATGTCTCGCATGTCCCTGTGCGATATTTGAGATCGCGCTTTGAAATTTATTCTTTATCAATATACTTCAATATAAGACTACATTTTAAAATATATGTAATGTGTCAAATCATGAAGTAAAGATTTTACATATCACGTGGTCTACATACATTTTCTCTTTTGACATAGTATTATCATTTTTCGATATTTTAGATCGTTTACAGAGTGCGTTTGATTTCTAACTAATATAATGGACTATGCCGACCTGTTCTTTGAAATATTCCCTTTCTTTTTACTACTGGCAGAAACACAACTCTGCTCCTGGTAATAACTCTGCTCCTGGTAATAATACACAAGGCACTACGATTTTTTTAATGTTTTAACTGTTGCCCCGTCTAAGCTGATTTTTTTAAATGAATTAAAAAGCAAAAAAAAAAAAAAAAAAAAAAATCCGTTTTTTTTTTTATCATTTTTTTCCAGAGAAGTTCAGCAAAAACGTCAAGGTGTGCAGCTGAAGTGCAGGACCACCAATTGTGATGTTTCGTCTGATTTATATACCAAGACAGTGTCGTGTTGGGGCTAATTAATTAAAGTGTCACAGCGCCATGAAATTAAGACAGAAAATTAGATTCATAAATATCCCAAATGTTGAAATGTCTAAAATTCGCAATATAACGTTTCACTATCTGGATATCAGTTGATGAGAAATTCATCTTATCCTACGATACTCGTGTTACAATCTTGTGCAGTGATAGGCCTACATGTTTCTTTTGGACTTGTACAGTGCATTTCTGACATATAGGTTGACTTTAATGACATAAAGATTTATTTTTTATGTAAATATTAAGGACAGAAAACATTTCTACCTGCTAAAAGTCCATGTTTGTGTGCACGTGAAATTAGAAACCTGCCTGTAGATGAAATATCATCTGGCAACTAAGATCGCCCATTTTATATAAATGCAATGTTTCGTTTCGTATGAGTTTAATATAAATTAATCATTTAATAAAAGTATGAATATCTACATTGATATACAATGTACTTGGTTAAAAAACATCTGCTATAAAGAAGAGTTTTGTTGCAGTATCGCGTTCCTTAATTGTCCTAAAGAAACATAACGATAGACCCAAGAAGAAAAAATTAATCTTTCAAAGTTGACTACAACAATGACCATGCGATTTTGATTATCACTATATCAACGTCAGTTTATAATGATAAATTAATTTTGCATTTCGTAAATCCCATAAAACCTGACAGAAACGATTAATTTGTAGACAGATCATATGTAAAGGGAAGTAACTCTGACAGCACGCGGAGGCTCTTAACGAGCACGTGGTTATGGTTACACAATGAGTTTGTCTTAAATCACCTTGTTAGGCAGATTTTATTGTATTAGGTTAATAAAATACTAAATTTTTTGACAAAATGTACACATTCCGTTGATAATTCTCTATAATCTAAGCAAATACTCAGGAAAATACTATTATGGCATTTTAACATTGCCTGAATTATCAAGTGCCGAAATAGCTCAGTTGGGAGAGCGTTAGACTGAAGATCTAAAGGTCCCTGGTTCGATCCCGGGTTTCGGCAGTAAAATTTTCTTTTTTTTTATTTTTTTTTTAATCATTAAAGGATTTGTGCAGCCAATTATTTTTTTGATAATACGTCAGGATATTGCTTTGGATGAATGAAAAATTAAGTCCCACCCAACGAATCTCCTTGCTTTTAGTGCTATCGGTTTGTTTTGGTTGTGATTTACGGGTAGTGTCGACTACGGTTCAGAGATAATGAGCTAGGCAGTCACGTGGTCTTGTGATGTCACAGTAGTCCGCGGCTACACAGGGTAAGCCTAGCATATTATACATCTATACAGCACATATACGTATACGTTTGATCTACAATTTGAGTTTTCGAGTAAATGGTTATTCTAGCTTTATGATGTAGATATTTTCAGTTTCAAAACATTCCATTTACACCATTTCAACATTCAAACAAGCATATATCTAGCTTTATATTAGATAATCAGTCCAATTTGATAGCGATATCAAAATGATGTTCGGATCAGTCTGGACTGAGATTTAGATAGCATATTATGTAAATTTCTGTGTAATATAAAACCATATAATGTAACACTATCTTTTTACGAGTAAAATCCCAAAATTTAGCATGAATATATCTAGAATCCGTGTTTTCATTTCAAACTTCTGCTATAACCATGCAAACACGGCACAGTTTTTGAGTAAAAATAAAATGTGGACGGTTATGTGGTATTGGAGTAACAGTACAGAACTTATACCGAAAATAATATGTATATTGTTGCCTTTGAAAATGTATCCATAACGTTTACTAAAAAGCAGAAATACATCAATGATATTTCTGATATATGTTTCTACAGTACAAGGACGTATATGAGACTTATAAATCCTTGTACAGTATAAGTGTAGATTTAAATTCATTATTTCAAAATTATACTAAATCTTTAAAATAGTATATTCATTGTCGATCCTTTTGTATATCATACCGAAATTTAATTGTATGATATATGAACATTTATCGTATAATTCAAAAAGGAATCACATATAGTGTTCAAATGAAAAATGAAATTACTTATATAGAAGCATTATTTAAGGATTAACTTGAATAGATTTTTTATGTTATGGAGATATAACACAAAAATCTGAGTGTACTCTAAATAAACCGCGAAGCGGTTTATGATGAGAGTACACTCAGATTTTTGTGTTATATCTCCATAACATAAAAAATCTATTCAAATTAATCCTTATAATTCAATTTACTAAAGATAATCTCTTCAACATTTAAAATTCATTTTGGGACTCTTTTGTCTATGAAATTATTACGCCGTCATCTCAGCCAATCAGAAGCGACGTTACAAACGGCGACGCCATTTTTTCCTTTATGGGCTGATAAAGTAAATTTTTAAGCCAATGGAAATGCTCGTAACAAGCAACATTGAATTATAAATAGATATAATATCTTGTACCTTTTTAAAAATATACTTAGTGATATTTAAATAAGTATATTTAGTGTGGTAATGGTGTAACCCTTCTTGTATGACTATACATGTACATGTAGATTCGAAACGGTGCAAATACATGATTAGAATTTTTACTAATACCATAGAAATTACGGAAAATTGCTCTATGCCACGATTCCGTAATTACTACGGAGCCCGCGAAGGGACATGGAAATATATTTATTAATCCGTGCACACGGTTTGTCAATCCGTCCGCACGGATTACTAATCCGTGCAGACGGTTTGTGAATCCGTGCACACGGTTTACCAATCCGTGCACACGGTTTGTCAATCCGTTCGCACGGATTACTAATCCGTGCACACGGTTTGTCAATCTGTACATACGGTTTACCAATCCGTGCACACGGTTTGCCAATCCGTGCACACGGTTTGCCAATCCGTGCACACGGTTTGTGAATCCGTGCACACGGTTTACTAATCCGTGCACACGGTTTGTCAATCCGTGCACATGGTTTACCAATCCGTGCACACGGTTTGTCAATCGGTTCGCACGGATTACTAATCCGTGCGCACGGTTTGTCAATATGTACACACTGTTTACTAATCCGTGCACACGGTTTGCCAATCCGTGCACACGGTTTGCCAATCCGTGCACACGGTTTGTGAATCCGTGCACACGGTTTGCCAATCCGTCCGCACGGTTTGTCAATCCGTCCGCACGGTTTACTAATCCGTGCACACGGTTTGTCTATTTGATATATTATTAAACCGTGACGTGTACATTGAACATTGAACCATCGACTACCTTAGAGTCAATTGATTATAGAGGGCATGGCGGCAACATGAGGTAAGGAAATCTAGGTTTAATTAATGGATAATACAATGGAGACCTATAAACATGTATCTTACAAAACGTTTAATGTGTTTTTTAATGGATGCCTACAGATTATTTATTATTTTCAATTTGTAAGTATGAAGTAAACGACATGTTATAAGTATGCTTAGAAGTCGATGTTAACATTTTAAATAATTAGATCACAGAGTAAAGAGTAATATTAAAAAATATACACAATGCATGTGTATATATGTACTTCATCTAATAGACAATTTCTTCTTTATATTCCAGTTGACGGCAATTCAAAAACAATGACACGTGCTTCCATTACGGGAAAAAGTAGTCAAATATTATTGTGTAACTCAACGGAGAGACGACATACTGGTGGTAAAACGATACCAAAGTTTTTAAGAAGAATACCGGTTGACTGTGTTTCAATGTGATGCTAAAATGGCTCTATCTAAAATCTGACATTGATTAGTTAACCATATTATTAATTGTCCTTAAAATAATGTCACGCTCGTCTGGTGATCAAGGATAAGATCAGACAGGGCTATAAAAGGACGAGTCTTATCGAGAGAAAAAATAAAGCAAGAGTACGTATTGGGAGAAAACCATCGATATGTTTCAAAATCCTGACAACTGCCCCACTCCACATAGGTTTCGAACTCAAAAGTGAAAGACATCGCGCGACTGTCACTAATTTGACCAAAGACCAATAAACACTGCCATTAAAAAAAAAAAGTTTCTTTAAAACTACGTGTGAAGAAAATATTCATTGAGCTGTTTTTTTCGTCTGACACAGTGATAGTCAACTAACGCACGATGATTACAACGAGGCGGAAAGCATAAGACGACCCGCGTTATGAAGGTGAACATTTTATTTAAATTGTTCAGAAGATGATGATAAGTATAGTGTTAATTAACTTTTGCAACTCTACAAAATTATCAGTCTCGTTTTATATTCCTATTTTTTAAAATAAAAGGTGTTTCGAAAAGGTACATGTTTTGGGGTTTTATGTCAAACGGGATATTTTCCATGGATTTATTGTTGACTTTAATAAAAAAAACATGTATATACGCTGACTGATACACAAATGTATCTCATTATTTTACAAATGATAGTTGATTGATTGTCACAATAAATCGATTTGTTTTGGCTACGTTTTCACATTTTTTGTTACATGTATAATCAGTGTATGTATGCTGACCTGTACATATGAAAATATTTACATTAGCAATATTTAAATGAGTTGTAACATGGTCCGTCTTCATAAAGTGGTGAAATACATGTGCAATAATCTAGTATTAAATGGACACAATATATTGTTTGTTTCTTAACATCAACCTGTACATGGATTCGTTCACTTTTAAAATTGTACAGTTGTCCTCGTCCGAATGTTGGAGCTCAAAGGCATCTGCAAATTAATTAGTTTATAGACATGTATAACCATTTTCAGTCGTTGTATAGATTTATATAATAAAATAGGCTGGAATCATACTCTAAATGGTGTACATGTATAAGACAAATGTAAGATTTAGACCTTTAAAACGTATTGTGGTAGACACAGGTCATACAATGTTTTCCATACTCGAGTTCAAGCTCGTAACTTTTAACAAGTAACTCACCCTGTGGAATATATTCTGTATGCAACAACAACGACTCTTGTAACCTGTATTTCTATAAACTGTAACTAGGGGAAAGTAGTCAAATTTCGGACGGATTCAAATTTCGGACAGTAATTAGAAAATACTTAAAAACTCATGAAATAGTCCAGATATTTAATAAAAAGTCATTGTAACTGACCTATGCTTTACTTTCAAATTGGAAATTAACAAGATTGAAGAACAGATATGTGAGCATTATATTTTGTATGGTAAGTTTGAATGTGAATATGTGACTGCGACCTTTCCTGCGGTTGAATATACAAAAATGAACTGGTCAAATGACGCAATATGGAACTCCATGTCAAACATGTCTTATTCAGTGTGTTCATTAAACTTTTTATTTGTTTTTGTTTAAACACATCCTTTTATTGTATTTTGAGTAAAAAATAAACAATACAGTGGGAATTAACCATCACTATACTTATATAAAGTTTGGTGTCCGAAATTTGAACACCCATTACTAATATGAAAATTTCCTTATTTGGAACAGTCCAAATTAATCGATAAATACTTAAATATTGTTCGATTTTCGTAACATTTGTAAAGTTCTGAATGGATTTTAGTAATTCAGAGCTTTCCTTAGTTATAAAATTAATAAAAAAGTAGAAGTAGTAACTAGGGTAATCAGTTATATCCTAGAAATAAAAGTGCAAGTAGACAAGGGAACATGTTTATCAGCTAAAGCCTTTAAGGGTTCTTACACATTGAGCCCAAAATCTGGGTATATATGATGAAAGTTACAAAAGATATATATTATATGAACTAAACAAACTCAACAAACTTTTTATTTCAATGCATATACATTTGCTCACATGAAATTCATGATTATGTAACAATATATATGTTTTATATGAAAATCATACTTATTTTAATTGGTTTTTAATTGCTGTCCGAAATTTGAACACCCTATGTCCGAATTATGAACACCCCTGTCTGAAATTCGAACAGCTATACATTGCTGATTACTTTTGCCTGGTATAACACAAATTTGGTATCTGTGTCAAGTTTCAAGCGATAAATGCAAGAAAAGAAAATTCTCTTTCTGCTCATACCTCAGTTATGGGGGTATGTGGATAGGTTTCAAGCATACAAAGGTTTTACTATTAAGGTGTCCGAAATTTGACTACTTTCCCCTAATTATCAGATCCCTGTGTTGGGCTTACTGACGACTGGGAACCAATCTGACAATGTGACGTCTAAAGACGATATCAAGTTTGGTAATATGACCGAAGGCTTCAGTAACTTGTAGGGCTGAAACGATTAGTAATTTTTGTATTCGATTATTCGGTCACATGTAATCGATTACTAATCGATTAATCGTTTGAATTGAAGGCAACTATATTGTTTAACGTCCGCCATGTTTATCAACTAATAATAACACCTAACGTTACCGTATAATATGACAGAGGACATGCCTTATATAATATAAGCCTACCAACAAATAAGAAAAGATTTATTGACAAAACAAACGTATTTTATCCCAAATTAGCTCTGAATTCCGTTCCTGTGTTGTCTTCCGTAACATCGTTTAAATCAAGTCTGCTAACGCGCTGTTTTGACGTGACCTTCACACGTACGACTAATCAACCAAATCTGGCCGCCACGGAGCGACATGACCAAATTTTCGTCAATGAACTTTTTTATTTACGTGATCAAAAATAAAATAAAAAGTAAATCAACAACTCTTATATTCAATTAGAATATGAACAAAAACTTTCTTTTTATATGATAAACACATGCAATAGTAAAATTTAAATGTTCAAGATTACTGCTCCTTCCGCTCCCGAGCGTCCCGGCGGCGATTAGGCCTCCGTGACGTAACAACATGGAGTCGATCGCTAGTGAAAATTGGCGAACAGCGTGTTGCAAGCTTTCTCATGACATCCACTTTTTCATTGATTAATGACTTTAACATCCACAGAGACGTAATTTAACAAGTATTTCTCACATCATTTATGTTTTGTTGAGTTCAAAACATGTACATAAAGAGATGAAACTCCAGTCGGAATGGCTTACTCAGAAATCCATGATCTGTCAACGTGTTTAGTCAGCTTACAATGCACTGGCTATGCATGTTACGATTAACGATTAACAAAATCTTTAATCGATTATCAGCAATTAGCTTCATTAATCTAATCGCCTCCGATTATTCGACTAATCGTTTCAGCCCTATCAGTAAGCATAAATTATGCAATGTTAAAAAGTTCAATTTATGGAAATAACGGAGCCGAATTTTTTGTTTATTTTTTATCCATATATATTCACACACTATCCTTGTCCCAAAATCCCATTTGAGAAGGAAACCCACATAAGAGAAGAAAGAAACTTTTATTTCCGTAACAGATATGCCGTTTTTGGTCAGGTGATTATATTGGACGTTAGGATATCACTTGAACGCTTGCAAATAAAGAGCAACAGCACTGAGCTTCTGTCGGATGAAGATCACGTTCGTCGGATCTTAAAAGGCTTTGAATCGCTTGATTATATAATGAGCTGACTTCAAACATCGCATTCCCGCTGATGAGATTTTTTTACAGTGGATAAATGGCGGCCGCAAACTGAAGCTGTCAGTGTGTAGGATTAAATTTTGAAGAGTGTGTTTTTTTCTTTATTTTCATGTACGAAGGGCTGCGACCTTATAAAGACAGTTCGGACTAGCTTCAATGTTATTTTTGTAATATTCTTTGAACTTTTTCGGCTGAGCGTTGTAACAAATTTCGAAACATGAGGTGCGTGTACTTTCAAGTAGGAGTGGATAACATTGGCGAATACAGAGGAGATGTGACGAATACCTGTGCTCAAAATCCCAAGCACTGTGTTATTCTTTATATACAGGCACATATGACTTAATTAACACAGAAAGGCACAAATATATGTGGTTTTTTTTTGTTTATTTTTTAAAATATATACATGTACCATACACATCGTTGTGTGCAGCAATGTTTTACAGAATTTGGTAAAACACCATAGAGTATTTAGGTACACATTCCTTGTTTTGTGGAATCGCCTTGGCGTCGGCGTCAGATTTGGTTTTGGTTTGTTAGCCGTTGTAAATGACATTGCTTTCTACATTATTATATGGTCATTATTGCTGTATATGCAAAACATTTAAAGGGAGAAAATGTAAGATTTTGAGAATTCCAAGAACCTCAATTTACCTGCATGGTTCAGCGCAAAAAAAAGGATGCCCAGTGAGGGGCGGTCATCTTTGATACTCCATGGGTTGCTATCACTGACGATATATCCACGGTCGATATAAAAACAGTCATATTAACCACTGGGTTATCGAGGATGAGTAAAGATTAATAAGTTATCTTGTAGAAATTATGATGTGCTTTGTTAAAGATAGGATATTGACTGAATAATGGGAAAACATGAAACTCGTGCTTGTATTTCGTCAATCTATAATATGAAGTGATTCTTCGCAGCCTCCTATCTATACACCACACACTACAGCGATTTCTTCTTGTACACGATGTGAACCACAGTAGGGAACAACCAACAAAATGAAAAAAAAGACCTTCGAAATGGCCCCTGTGTATACGAGCCCAGGATAAAATTTAACCCGGCCGCTGATTGGCTGGCTAATTATGAATTTCAAAAGTAAAAATGTTTTCTGACAGGCAATTATTCCTAGATAACCATATGAATTTGGAAATTCATATTGAGATTTAAGTTCAAAATATCAATTTTGATAATGAATAGGTAAAATATTAGAATTTCAGGATTTTTTAGCGCATAATGCGCCTTAATTCAATATAGCTACCCTGGGTGGAGTTTGAGCAGAAGGACCCATTTTTGTTCTATCTAGTGTTATATGAGAACCTAGACTTTAATTATAGAACTCAATAGATAACTAATATTCCTCTGTTTTAATAATACAGTACAGTTGGTTGTTTTCTATAAGGACGTAATCCTTGATCACAGGGACTTGATGGTCCATATGTACTTAAACTCGTAATATTGGACATACACTGTCCTCCAAAAGTTTTGTTACACATGGATTTTTGTCAAAACTATTTTATACAGAATCTAGACACTTGTAACAGACCTTTTGGATGGCAATGCATATTATATGTTTTAAGGGTCTAGATTAAAATCGGTAAAAATCATACCTCTTTGTAATGTATACAGTTGTATACATAGGGAAGAAAGTTTTGAACTCGCGATCCAGAGTGTGTGGTAATATATGTCAGGACATCTGAACCACTTGGCAACTCTCCTTTAACTAATTCTTAGGCTTCTATATTGTGCACGCGTTTAGAAATGATATGATAGCTACGGCAACTTTAGAATGAATTATAGGTATTGATATTACATATGTAGCATTCTTGAATAATGACAACATAAAGAGTAGGGCTCCAATCGGTCAGACAACCGAGTAATGTCCCGACAAGCAAGGTAGCCCGAGTTACTAAGACACTGATACCAAACTATAGAGTATGATTTTTACCTATTTTTTTATCTAGCCTCTAAAACATCTAAAATGGTCTGTGGGCACTCTGGTGTGTCCATGGTTATATAAAGTGTAACTAATTCTCATGTCCCTGTGAATCAGGCGTCAGCTGGCATGCTGCCCCTAATTATATAAATTGCCAGTTCGAAACTTTCTTTTTCGATGGCTATGGCATAATAAGGCACTACTCATATATCGAACGTACACAGTTTTCCCCGACTGTCACGTCACATTCTAAGACGTTGTTCCATCTATTTAAAACGATGTCTTATATTCACTTGAATTTACACAAAATTTCAGGATTACTTTAAATTTAAATACGTCGCATTTCAATTAATTTAAGTTTATCCGTGAAGACAGTCCCTTCATTGGTCAGGAACTAAGATCATTCATTATTTCTGACAATTATCTGCACTGTACTTAACAGTTTATTAAGCCCGTTGTATCACCGTGGATAATATCTATAGGGGTATTTTAAGCTTGCAGAAACTTTGGGTTGCTAAAAGGACTTAAAGGATTTATCCCAATGACCAATGTACATATTCCACATCAAAACTAAAGTTATGATTTTTAATCAAGCGATTCAATGGATATATTTGACGAAATATCGCTTGTCCAATGGCATACATGTACATCCGTCACCCATACCTGTAACAGAAAAAATACAATATTTTGCATAAACTTCAGACAGTACACTGTAATACCACATTTTATCATATGTATCCCAAAGTCTGGATTTAATTATAAGCCATTATCTTCTAACAATATTGTATAAGAACGTCGTATAAACTCGAAGAAAAACGTGACAATTGTAAACCTGGTGTTTTCTCACATCATTTTGATGACATTAACACGAAGTAAGAAGTAGAATACAGCTATTCTCCCTAACAAAATAATACAAAGAATTGACCAAAAAGGTTAAATAAGAGAAAGTAGCATGTCCTTACCTTATATAACCGTGTAATCCTTAATACAAGTCCGTGTAAACCCTAAGTATTGAATTGAACCCTTGTCCAGTGAAGATAGTAATCCCAGTGCATAGATATAGTCTAATTATAGGCGGATTGGTAAACCGTGCGGACAGATTGTCAAACCGTGTGCACGGATTAGTAAACCGTGCGGACGGATTGACAAACCGTGTGCACGGATTGACAAACCGTGTGCACGGATTGGTAAAACCGTGTGCACGGATTGACAAACCGTGTGCACGGATTGACAAACCGTGTGCACGGATTCACAAACCGTGTGCACGGATTGACAAACCGTGTGCACGGATTAGTAATCCGTGCGAACGGATTCACAAACCGTGTGCACGGAATGGCAAACCGTGTGCACGGATTAGTAATCCGTGCGCACGGATTGACAAACCGTGCGGACAGATTGGCAAACCGTGTGCACGGATTGACAAACCGTGTGCATGGATTAGTAATCCGTGCGAACGGATTGACAAACCGTGCGGACGGATTCACAAACCGTGTGCACGGATTAATAAATATATTTCCATGTCCCTTCGCGGGCTCCGTAAATTACAGTACTAGACTGGATTAATTTTTAAGGTTAAACCTTTACTTGAAATAGTTCTTAGAACCATTTTTATTTCTGAACAAGTCATCTTCCATTATTGTTTTACCTGTGTACGATATATATATATGTAATATATATTCCTAGGTATGATCAGGGACATTTTATTTCCATTTGCTTTTACATCTTTATTTTAAAAATGGAGGTGACAATAAAAAACCTAGAGCATATATAATAGATGTAAGGGGTTTCCATAATTCAAATCACAATTCAATTAACGGATGTCCTAACCTGATTGGCAGCAAGATAAAAGCAAATACCCGATATAGCCCATCGAATAGCAAATTGCCCGCGGCCAGGTAATTACAGGTGAGTTTGATGAATGGCGTTGTGTACAGGTAAACAACATCCTGGTCAAGGTATTACATAACCATCAAACCAAAGGCATGGCTAATTATAAATCTATATCGGCGTATCTACTCGTTATCGATTAAAAATTCAAAGCGACCGTACGGTCTGAAAAAATAGTTTGTTTTGCTTAATAATTCAATATTTTGATCTTTTATAATATCAAAAATAAATTCTTTCTATCGCATGTTGAAACGCTTTACGGTATTGTGATAAATGTATCTAAATTTATTCGGTTAGCAACGTAACACACAACACAATGTTTGTAATGATCAATCATAGGTGTGTACTGTACGTACGTCAAGCATCATTTCCTTGATGCTTTAATCAAGGATTTCTTAAATTGTTACGTAAAATTTTCTTTTTAAAGTCACAAACTTTGCAATTCACAATGTATCAAAGATACAGACTACAGGAAAATATTATCTAATTAAAGCTTATTCGTTGCTGAACTCCTCGACAAAAAAATCCGAAACTTTTATTTCTGTGTCAATTTTCTTTCATAATAACACGAAGATACCAGCTATTAGAGCATTAATTAGAGTATTTGAAACATCGAATTTCACTCTTTTAGTTATTTACATTCGAACCAAAGTTATTGTACGATTAACTTCACTCAAAAGTAATCATAAAAAATCGTTGATCGGCTTTTTCTGTGACCGTCGATATAAGTGATAGCACATCAGTTATAGTACAGCTATAAACCACGGACTATTATGACATCTCACGGTTTAGAGCTAGAAAATATGCATAATCGGGTGGTCAGAAAATTTGACCCCGATATCGGCGGCTTACAGGTTATTCCGGTCGCGCGCGGCATGGAGATGTTTCTACACGTGCTAATAAAGCCTTTTCCAGCATAAACTGAAATTATCATTTTTGACTGCACAAATCCTTTAAAGATGCTCCACCGCTGACGAATGGTATTTTTTCACTATCAAAAACAGTAGCAGACGATTCAGTATTTTTCTTCAGTTACAAAAGTTACTTACTTTAAACCATTACCACGATTGAAAAGTTTGAGCTTCTAATTTTACTTCAAGTTAAAAATATAAAAAATAATTAATTGCATCCCGA
This sequence comes from Argopecten irradians, assembly GCF_041381155.1. Taxonomy (NCBI): domain Eukaryota; kingdom Metazoa; phylum Mollusca; class Bivalvia; order Pectinida; family Pectinidae; genus Argopecten; species Argopecten irradians. The sequence continues at coordinate 13,602 of NW_027187979.1, read as the reverse complement.
AAAAACATCTGTGCCACTATATACTATATTGAATGAAGTACTGATTGCGCATGCACCAAAGGCGAAGTAATTTTTTTTTTTTTTTGTGTTAATTATACATAAATATACATGATTAGACACCAATTATTGTTCAAATGATGAATATCATTTATGCTCTGTCGGCGGTGGAGCATCTTTAAAAATATAAACGATACATTTTGTATTAGAAATAATCTCATGATATTTTATACATCATCTTAATAATATCAAGTGCAAATATTTATATCCAAGAAATGCATTTTTATGTCAGATCTATGTTTAATTGCATTGTTGTATATACCCGTGCACTTTCTTCTGAAGTGCTGCACACAGATGTAAAAAATATGTTTGAAGAATGTTATAGTACAATCATAGCTACAATAGGTTTAAGGTTCATAAGAGTAAAATATTTTATATATATATTGAAAGATTTTCATGGCTTTGGACTAAGAAAAATGTAAACCTTCTTAACTAAAGGAGCTAGATTGGATAGAAGTGTTGATTAGAAATGTGATGGTTTATCAACAAAACATTCAGAGAATAAAAATGTGTTTATGGTGTTGAATCCAGATGACATAGATATGATTTTCCTACAGAATATTCTGTATCAGGGGAGATTATTCGGTGATGATGTCTATTACAACTTCCCATCAGAAAATGTCATCTAGATAAACTGATTGACCAACAATCATATTAGAACATCAAGCATCAAAATACATGAAGAATCGGAGATAATTTAGTCGTAATATGGTGTACATATGTACCCAAAACACACTACAAATCAAAGGGGATATAAACAAAATATTTTCAAATTTCCAACTTTAATTTTACCTTCTTTGTAATAGATGTAGCCGAAAGATTTGCATTTATGTATAATAAATTAGTATAAGTAGAAAAGTATTGTATTATTCATAATATAAATGTATTTGAAATTAGTTATCTATGGGTAATTCTCGATATTCCTGAAGTTTCACTGTCTTAATATCCACTCATGGATTATGTCATAGAAAAGCTGAAGGCTCAGTATGCAGTAGCAGATGAGACAGGCAGTTTATACATCAAAAGAATTGAATGTCTGTATTCTGACTGTATGGCTTTGAAGTATTGCGTCACTCTCTCTCTATAATCTTAAAAGGGAGACTTTGTAGGCCTATGATTGGTCAGTAATATTCTTCTAAAATGCCATCAGTCGTTCTGCGACATTGTCAAGCCTCCAAGGTGGATATTACGATAGGGGTAGTAATCACTAGTAATACTATGTTTCAAAGGATAAAGGGCATGTTTACAGTGAAAGATGATTGTGTCATGAGTACAGGAAGCATTAAAATATAGCAGACTTTATACAGTTTTTTTTCGTCCACAACTTCCATATTTTTGTTCTGTAATAAATGATTATATCTCCATTCATTACAATTCTTAAGTGCCTTGGGTACAGCGAATACGGTAAGTACATGTTAAGACATTCTTCATTTCATTTTAACAAAGCACTGATATATAACATAATAACGAGAAAGTCAATACAATAGCAACTTTAATAAAACTCAGATCTCAGATAATCAATTAAAATCACAGAAATAATAATTTAGCCGTACAGAACAAAATAAACAAGGTATGATAGTCACTATGAGTCTAATAGACATCCTTTCTCTTCTTCTTAACAAAACACAGAAGAGAGAACAAGGACATGCATGATTTGGCATCAGCATCAAATACAAAGCTTGCTGATAAAGCTGATAAATACAGTACATTTCACACACACAGGGCTGTACCAGATCTGATATACAGTACATTTCACCACACAAGGGCTGTACCAGATCTGATATACAGTACATTTCACCACACAAGGGCTGTACCAGATCTGATATACAGTACATTCCACCACACAAGGGCTGTACCAGATCTGATATACAGTACATTTCACCACACAAGGCTGTACCAGATCTGATATACAGTACATTTCTCACATATTGGTACTTATTCTATATTTTGCAGGTGACAGAGTTATCTGCCCTTGCGGGTAAGTATTGATTGTGACGTCATGTGTTTTAGGGGGTAGCATCATACTTTTCAGAGAAAACGATATGAGTTAATTGTGCTCACAAAGTAATGACATCACAATGGATACCAACAGTTACGCGGAGGTAATGCAGTACGGAATACAGCATAATGAAATCAGAATATCTCTGACACTGAAGTAAACAAGTCAACAATATTGTACAGGATATAATCCACAGAGTGTGCATTTTGGGATCTAATTTTTGTACATTTCTGACATATTGGTACAAAACTGATGCAATTCATTTAGATATTGTACTTATACAGTAAATTGAAATTAGATATATATATCTCAAAGCCGGCACTGGATTCATTAAACAGAATCAAGGTTCCTGTGCAGTGCAATTCACAGCACAAAGAATGTACAACTTTGGAATCTGATATTTTAATAGTACAATTCTTATATTTTGCTACAGAGAGGGATGTAGTTACTTGTATAATGAAATCAGTACGCGTATTATAATCAACGTAAATTCAAAACTTTCAATCTGTGCCAGGTCCTAGAAAAAACTTGTACAAGTTATCATAACAATAGGTTTTAAAATTTCCAAAGGCCCATTTTGGTACATTTTATTAGAAAATATGCATTAACTTCACATTTTATTGATATACTTTAACTACAAAAAAAAAATATGATATATTCCTTAATCAACATAGAGTGAAAGAGAGTGAAAGCTTTGAAAAATGATCACATACAGTTACATTTGGTTTTATTAAACATTCTATTGAGCACTGATGTACGAAAAAAAATATCTTTTCATATTATTCTTTAGATAAAATATTGTACTATGATTCTATATAAATTCTTTTCTTTTTTGTAAAATAAATATTTTAATATATTTAATATAGCATGTGGTTTGTAATTGTTATTAGGAAGTGAGCGGACAGCAATATAATAACATAAGAATATACTCACAACTGTGTAGACAATACAGTTTACTCACATAGTAATGATACAGTGATGGTTATATATATAATCATACAAAAAAACAGTCATATTTTAACAGTATTTCAAACTGTAATATTTACTTCAGAGGAAAACAACTGCTTCCAGTATAGTGCATGTGGCTATTCTGTCTTTGCATATTACAGAGTTAGCTCCTTGCGGGTAGATATCGATTGTTACATCATTATTTTTGTGAGCGCAATTCATGCCGTTTTCTCCGAAAAGTATGACGTTATGTTCACAAACACATGACGTCACAATCAATACATACCCGCAAGGACAGATAACTCTGTAATATGCAAATACGGAATAACACACAAGGAAACTCATTTTGATACCAGGCATACCAATTACATTTAAAAGGAGAAATCTGACAATGAACATAGTCAAATATTATAACCTATATATTTGGCATTTACACTTGAGGTAATCTTCGGGGCAACAGTAACAATGCATTCTTATCTATCAGAGTTACTTCCCTTTAGTTAGATATTTCCCTTTATTCCACTCTGTCTATATAGTCCAACTCGATTTAGGCTCTTCTAAGAAGAGCAGTCTTCTCAGAAGATCTTCCACCTCATAGATGGAAGAGCTTCAAAAAAGCAGAAGAGCTAAAAATAAAGTTGTATCCTAGAAGAGGTGAAATTGAGTTTAAAACAAAAGGGAAGTAACCTGATAGATCAGAATGGTAGTTACCAGTCCCCTAGTTAATGCTGAATAGTACAATAACACCTGACAAAGTTATTATTGACAAATTCTGTTGAGTGACCTAAGATACAGTCAAAGCATATTAACTCATAGAGGGACCATAAGTTACCTGAATACATCTATGTTACGAAAAGTATTATTTGGGAAATCAAATCTTTTAGAATTAAACAGTATGAGTTACCATATTCCCCATAATTAGCGCCCCTCCCCCCTATATGTGCCCCTCCCCTATTCTAGAGAAAAGTTGAAGTTGTATAAACACCTTAATTCCATGGATTTTAACAATGTTTTATAACATGTGATGCCTCTAACATCAGCATTGGATCCCATATTACATGAACTTGTGAATCCTTTACATGTGAATCACAAAATAATCATGTGTCTTAAACGATAAAAGGCATATGCATGTTTACTGTAACAGATTAATGTACCAGAAAGTACAAAAAGATTTAAAACATGCCTGACTTTTTTCGTCCCATAAATTACATTTTGGTTCATTAATAAGCGCTCCCTTTGTTTAAGGGCCCTGGGCGCTAATTACGGCGAATACAGTATATAAATTCAACTGAAGTTGAATTTTTTTTCGCTATTATAATAATGAAGGCAATTTAAGATCTAAATATTACTTACTTAATTCAGAGATGAATGATATTAAACATTTCTCCGAAGACGAACATAGCTGATTTCATCTAATTAGCAGATAAAGTAAAGTCTGAGTTTTAGATGAACAGAGCTCTGATCAACGTACTTGAAATAGTCAGTAAGGTAACATGCAAATTTGTGAGTCGTTACTATAATGGGTTACAGTGTGTACTAAGAAATGCATTTTAGGTTAAAATCTTATGAGCAGTCTATTCAGGACATTCCTTAATTAACACTGTTCAAATACATTACACAGTATTAACTTACATGGTATATACTTCTTTAACGAAATATAGATTCATCAAAATTAAAAACATTTACTCTGTACGCAACAAGCATGGGAACAGTTTAGGGGTAACATATATACTATTTCGGGACACGCTACACTTGGAGCCTAACACACTGCATGCTCCCAACCCCTATCCCCACCCTCTACCACCTGTACGAGCCTGAAAACTGTGCCTGCCCTTTATGTCCCCAACTAAATGGCTCTAAACCCACTTTTTACACCCCCCTCTCCTACCCAGAGTCCCTGGCCCTCCCCAATAAAACATATAGGAGCCTGAAATAAACTGCTTCATCCTGTCCCCCATCAAACACAATTCAGACAGACTGTTTTAGAAAAACAAATTATTTTGATCTTCATTAAATCTACAAAATTCATATTCTAGGTATTTTTTTAAAGAATTATTTCAAGATTGAGATATTTCCTCCCAAAGACAATGCATATTATTAAAAGAAGTTTTGGCTTTGGTAAAGGAAATTTTTACTTAAGTGACTTAAAATCACATAAAAAGTGGGTCAATGAACACTTACAATGGTAGAGACTTATTCTATTAAAGATGAGTCTTTGTTGAAGGTGGGGTGACAATCTACCAATATGGATGATTCCAAGATTTATCCAGTATGTGGGGAAGACAGGTCTGAAATCTACTGATATGGATGAGTCCATGATGTAGGTGGGGGAGACAGGCTCTCTAATGAAGCTCGCAGCACACTTTATCACAATGTCCATACACTATAACAAGTTAACATTCAATAACCATACATATTAAATACATGTAGTTATTTCCGACGCATTCGATCTTTCCGCTCCAGTTTCTCCTCATTTCTTCATCACTGTTGTGGGCACATCAGCGTATCCCCTCGTAGCTTGCATGAGACATTCGTCTGGGCGGGATTCACGGTTCTCATAAAGCAGCACATTCAGGGTCTCCTCAATTATATACGAGCCTCAGGAAACTCAACCTACAATTATTACAAACTTTTATCAGTAACAAGTACATTGTATATAACAATTACTGTCCATCCATATCAGATCATTTAAACAACTTTGGAAACAATTTATTCAAAGATTTATAAAATAACCTTATTTGTCTAGTAATCAGGCTAAATATTGATTACATTACATTTTACCCTCATAAACTTAAGATCCTATAGCACCTACCATACTGATTACTTTGTTTAATTTAAGTCAAAGTAATTGTGTGTCCTGCTTAATGCTAAAAAAAATCAGGTATATCTCAACTTTGGTAGATATTTGGCTTATATAGACATTAAAAAAACTATTGTTCCTAGGCAGAGTTTGCAGAGTGAAAAGAACAAATTTGATTTTTAGAATTTTCAATGTGAGATATTTTTTAAAGGGACAATTCACTCACGCTAATTCTTTTACATAACCAAGAAGCAAAATATTTCATAAATGTATTGTTCTAAATTTCTTATGAAACATATAACATTAGATATTGACAAATTCCACGTCATTGTTTAGTATTTTAATTGATACCTTTGTAATTACAAATCGTTGACCAATACGATTAAGCAGGTACAATATGTACGCTGTACCAATATCCGAGCCAAAGTCATGCACGTTACAAACAAATGAACTACATAACCGCTGTGGAGGTGATATAATGATTTTTTAGGCAAGACAATTCACCCTAATAAGGTAAACACACTTCTATCAGAGCGATTTGAGCTGTTCTAGACAAAAGTAGCATTACTCTACGAGCAAGGGACTGGGTTCGGCATACAAGATATTTGACCACAATGTGTAATGGCGGACAGCGAGTGAGTTTGAACATTTCACACGCATTTCACCACCATGGGATTTTCTGACATATCACAGTAAAACCGACTGATCTAATTTCCCATTAGAACTGGGGGTTTTCCGTATATATACAAATTTTAATGTTCTCGTAGAATTAATTGTCCCTTTAAATAATGTGACTACGTATGTTCAAAAAGGTTTTACTCCAGACATTACCAAAAATACAACTTATATGAATATGTCTTAAAAATTTTTGATGATGGATCTTTCCGTTCCAGATATTGTTGGAAGGCATTAGTCCACAAATCTGTAACTATGTATGAAACAAATGCCTGGAAATTGAGAATGTCAAATGACGCAGAATTCACACGATTGTTATCATTACATGATTGTTTAAAACCCCATTACCATTGGAAACTAAGCTCTACGTCATCCAAATTGCCTTGAAAATGTAAGATATACGTTTAGAAAATTCTGTAATATTATGTTACTTTTGTGGACACTTTTACACTGATATTGTTGGTTCATATTGTTCTGGAATTGTTCATTAATCTGAACAGTTAAGAAATGATTTCATACCGGTGTGTTCAAATGTATCAATCACAAATGTAGATTTTATTTCATATTTATACTCCCTCTCAGATTTTGAGCTAATACCTGTATTTATTAGGAGGTCCCTTGGACTATGCATTGGAATGGTATGATATAGAACAATTCAGATTGACATGCGTGTATACTTTAAAAAAGATGTTCAATTTGTATTTAAACGTAACTGATTAAAACTTGCTTGTTTATGATTATTTATAAATATTGAAAATAATTTGATATAGAAATATCTGAGAGAATGTGTGGCCTCTTCTCTTTCTCTGATTTATAATAATTATGTTAAGTATCCCCCCCCCCACTATTCTCTGTCTAATTTTGTACATATTATCTCATGCTGTTATCATATGGGGTTTTTTTCATATACATTTTTATTATCATTATATACTCTTCATTTTGGAGGAAATAAAGATAATAATAACAGTTTTATCAATATTCCTTAATACAAGAAAACTCTGTAACTAATAATTTAAAGTTCTTCATAGGTTTAGAATTACAGAAGTTATCGTAGTTCGGTTCCTTATCTTTAGATTTCCCCCAAATTTCTACAATTTCCTTTAATTTAATTATATGAAACGTTGATAAAACTGAAGTCTGATGACTTTAAGATAACAAAATTTCTGACAGTATGTTTCAAAATTGACTTGAGACTTTTAACACAGGTTACCTACCGGTATTCCTGAGTACTTACTTTTGTGTGTTTCTTGTCCGTGCCGTACACTATAGAGGTATACAAAAAAAAAAAAAAAACAGACACTCAGCGATTTTGGATCCGTGGCCGTAAAAGGACCAGCAACAAATCTCATTACTCCCTATCACATCCTTCACAAATAATACTCGACGATTGAAACGTAACGACAGTTTATCATACAGTTCCTCAAATTCTTCAGTAAATTATCATCAGAGTTGCTGAAAAATTATAGAATTATTAAATGTACAGTGATTTTAGTAATAATACACAATAAAGACAAAGTGAGGGACTGTATTACCATAAACATATATGTTTACTGGAATTTCAGACCAGGTTGATAATGATAAAAATGAATTGGCTAATAATATTATTGTGTGATTTGCAACATACTGGGTTAATTTTGTTGTGTCTCTGTTATTATGATATTGATAATTCAAATTTATTTATTTGAAGTTTTCCTGATTTAAAAATTCATACTTTTAATTAAAATGTATATGATATGTATATATCATATTAATTGTATTTAATATTAAAGAGACATATAACATAAATGTATGGAAATAAAATGTATAATATATCAGTCTTACCTTGTGTAGGAATACTTGTTATTATGTCTGTTACATATTAACTTCACCACAGGCTGTAAAGAAAATGAATTTGTAAAATTGTGGCAAAGCATTATGCTCAGATAGTAATTACCAATGTTTAATCTTATTCTATCAAGTTTCAAAAATCAATTATGGAGTTACTTTGCCTTATGCCACTTTCCATTGAAATTGATACAATTAGGACATGCTCTGTGTTTACAAATTATTTAAACAATCTTGGTAATTTGCCACAATAGACAGAATATGAGCAAGCTGGATTTTAATAATACCAGTAGTCACTGTTTTCCCATTAATGACATAATAGCCTAAAGCAAAAGTATTGTACTGAAGCATTTTTTTACAATCTATTAATTAACATTCAGGATCATTTAAAGACAACAACAAGGATAATGATGTAGAGGAAAGCTTGTGTATGTGGAGTTAAACCACAAAACCTACTGTCAGTACCCGTACTCTGGAAACTGTTTCACATGAGAATCAACTCAACCCAGAGGCAGACAGGCTAGCAGGGAATATGTTGGAACACCTTATCCATAATTCCTTTTACACAGTATATCAAACCAGTAGGGTGTAGTCTACTGGTATGTTAACAATAAGATAATTGGATTGGATACACTAAGAGGAAACCCATGCTGCTATCGATAAATGACAGTGGTGGCATGTATACCTTAGTGGATACACTAAGAGAGAGCCTATGACTATCCTAAATGAGAGTGGTGGCACTGTATACCTTAGTGGAATACACTAAGAGAGAGCCTATGACTATCCTAAATGAGAGTGGTGGGCACTGTATACCTTAGTGGAGGTTGTGAGCAGTAGTTGTTCCTCCTTATGTGAGGTGATGAGAGGGACTTTCACACGAGCTCCACAAGTGTGGTCCATGTTCTTTACTGCAGCCTCCACCAGCACCACACAAAATCCTGTACAAGGTAATACTTGGCCTCCCGCCAGAAGCTCCATCAATTCTCGTCGTGTCTCGGGCAGCGGAATAGTACCATCCCTCAAGAAATTCAGCACCTGGCCAAAGTATTTACCACTGCGATCTATGAGTATCCAACCTGAAATAAGAAGTCGGCATTTAATAACAAAATGTATCATAATACATGTACAAATACACTACAGTACTGAAGTAGTCTCATAAGACGATATCATGATCATTTAGCTTCTCTGATCTAGATCTCTTCAAATACAGTGTTACTGTACTAAAATAGAAATAGTCACATGTAATACTAAAAATATACATTGTATATGTAAATTATCAACATTTTTTCATTTTCCATTTTTATCGAATGATGTATAGCTATACAGATTGGTTAGGCTAGTATCTGGAGATTCAGATTGGAACATTAAACCTTATATTTATAATTATCTGATCACCTTGCTCTCGATCCCATTAAACTAGTACTGGATACATATGCCTCAACAATGACCAAAAGCTAGAGAAATGAATGTACTCATACTGTACTTGACAAAGGGAAATTTGAATTAAACCCGAAGCTCGGTTGTATTGGAGAATTCAGTTTGAAAATGAAAGGGAGGGAGAATGTGTAGCATATTTCTCGGCCAGTTATCTCATATTATTTTGGGATCATGATCAATAACCAGACAAATGCATGGCCAGAGTAGCCTTAATTGGTACAGCAGCGCTGGTTGGTTTTTCAGAATGTTTGCAATGCACCTGCTATCCACAAGGAATGTCTATGGAAAGATCTTGCAATACATTCATATCGATTTATTGGACTGTGCTTGTGTCGATTATTGGTGACCATGTACAAGTGTATATAAAGTTCAATCGATAGAGCATATACGATTATAAGACTAGGGTTCAAATCCAGGACCTCTGAACACTAGCCGAATGATCATGATTTACCGCTGAGCAACCTGGTTGCCAATGATCGATCCAATCCAATAAGGATGCCATTCCCGCTACAGTTAGGACTATATACTTCGGTCCCATATCATAATTTAAGAGAATCATTTGTCTAATCAACTGAGACTTATCTAGCATTGTTTTGCTAACACTGTAAAGCTATATATCAATACATTGTTGGTCGCAGATTCGAGCCCCCCACTAATAACACTTACAGCTGCATTTTGATCTCCTTTTGTGTTACATATATTTATAGCATATAGTATATATTTTAGTTCTCCAGAATATTATGTATTCCCCATGGATGAAATGACAATTATGATCTAAAAGAAATGTGACAAATCTCAGCAAGCCAAAGGCCTACATAAATACGTTTGTCATTTTTATACCTTCTGAATCTGTGAGCACCTCCATCCTTCCACTGAACATAGCTCTGAGCATGGTGTCTTGTTTGGTGAGCGTTCCAATGGTGGTATAGTGGAGTGTCCCTCCAACATTTAGCTTCACATACTTGGAGGAGTTTCCCTTGATCACAGTTTTTGTCTCCCCAGACATCATTGAGTCAGAGGGAGGGGGTTGAGATCAACCCTAAATGGAGAGAATGTCTACGGCGGTCTGTAGTTCAGACGGTATTTCTCGTAATTTATACACGATTAATATTACTATTACTCATCTTGCCTGCTTCAGAAGTGTCCTGGAAGACGTCTCCTCACATTTTTGAAGAACATTGGTTGGTAATTTATATTTATACCCGTATCTATATATAGAACTCCACTTTAAAGTACGAGAAAAAATATGACGTCAACACCCACCCAAATCATACAAAGCTAGAAAAAATACGAAGCTCGCATATAATTTGATGAAAAAAGTTACATAGATTCCTTCTTTTCCACATAAAAAGATATCAATTTAAATTGAAAATATACTTTCTATGCTCATACCTGGCAATAATGAGTTATTTTATAAATAAATATTTGCATTTGAAATTTATTTACGAAAACTACACAACGACTAAGTACAAACTCAGTCTTGCGAGCGTTTGCATGAAAGGTTCAATTACTTTAAGCGTCAATATCACACCGATTTCCTTGACATTCCATTTGTTGTAAAATGGCAGACGAAGCATTAGCCAGGGATGGTCTTCACTTTGATGACCTGAATAAAATACGAGTTCTTGAACCTGAAGTTCAACACACAGACAATTAGAATTAAAAGAAGAATGTATAAGACTTTGTTGACAGTAAGTAAAAGAAGAAAATCTCTGGGGAATCACGAGAAAATTTCATTAGCATGAATGTTTTTGTCGAGAACACTTGCACCTGAAAAGCTAAAAGCTGCCTACATCATACTCAAAACACTGTACACTATTGCTAGGTCTTGCAACTTGCTTATTATACATAAATTGATTTTTATTTATCAATTAGTATGTTCATGATTTATATTTTCATGATAAAAAAAAATGTGTGCATATTACAGTTTTCACATTTTTCTTTTGAAAAGACAAAAAAAAAAAAAAAAAGCTAGATGTTGTACTACATTTAATTTGTCAAAATATTGAGGGATCTACATCAATTGTTTTTGATAGATAAGATATGAGTTGCAAATGATTTTCACATTGTTTTACGCTATAATATTTTGCAATGAATTTGGGATAGTTATGACTTAATGCAACAGGAGAGAAGAAAATATAGTGCCTAGACTAGGATTTGAACATAGAAAAAAGTGATTTAGTCAGTCCCCAGAGATTCACAATAACTGTGTTTTACTGTATGAATTTATTACAGTGGAACTTCCTTAAACCGATCATAGTCATACAGTGGATAGAATTTCAGCCAGTTTAGAGAGGGTTCGGTTTGGAGAAGTGAATGGAATATCGATCATAACGATCCGGATTTAATTGATCAGAAGTTGTTTTCTACACTATACTGTAATTACGGTATGCCTAGTGTTCGTTATAACCGACCGATATTAATTGTTAATGTGAATGTTACCACAAAAGAGGGAATCATACGTTTAAAAGGAATGGATTACAACAATCTTTACTTTGTTATCGCTTATAAACCTAGTTAGTTGTGTGAATGTTCTTGGGGATGTTCTCATCTGATCTAACCTACATACAGCCGATCGCTTCCGTCAAGAATAATATTAATTAAATATTATCTAATTACACGATGATCAGTCGATGCCGGTCTTTTTCTAAAACAATAAATGGCTTCGGCTTCTTCATACAGAGAATTTACGTTATAAACTCTTATTTTAAATTCAAAATTTTCTCTTCATTACTAGCTCTGCTTATATTCCTACAGTAAACAAACCGTGTGCACGTGGTAGACCTTCGTTAAATATCTAAACAATAGACATGATGAAAATAATTACTCCAATATCTCTGGTATAATTACTGTGTACATATACCTATAGCCCTCACACCTGGATACATGCCCCAGAACAAGGCATGCGACAACTATGGTTACAGGTACGTGTGTATTTCACAGTCGGTTGATTTGCAGACCTCAATACAAGCGATCAGTGTCGCTCTGGTAAGACAGGTTTTCAGAAGTGCATTTTAGTTACATTTGACTATTCCGATCTCAAAATCCGTCCGGTATTCAGAATTGGGAGGGATCGATTTTGGGAAGTTTTATTTACTATTAATAAAAAAGGAATTCATTCCGCACATGTAATCCATGTTCAGTTTCTAGAGATGATCAATTTTGAGAAGGTTCGGTTTTGGGAAGTTACACTGTTTATTAAAACCATACTCTTAAATTAAGTACTGCATGATTGTGTTATCTGAATCATGTTACACGTATTAATATTTTAAATTTGTTTTTCAGAAATTGGTGGGTTTCAAAAGATTGTTGGGACTTTTATTGAAGTGGTAGATAATGTTGCAAAAGAGGTGGAAAAAGAAAAAATGAAGGTAAAACCTTTTTTTTTTTTTTTTGAGAGAGGGAGATAAAAATGTCTGAGATTATAGCATTTAGAATTAGAATATATCTAAAAGTAATTTATATCTGGTTTGGTATGACATTTTCTGTCATAGAGAATTTGTATTGTAAAATGGTGGGTGAAAAATTTGAAATTATCAAATTACCAAATTGTAACATTTAAATCTCTATTACATTTGCAATGAAACTTCAAAAGTTAAATTTGATATAACAGATTATAATATATTTAACAAAGACATCTCTTTCTTTTATTAGGCCATTGGTTCGCGTAATTTATTAAAATCAATTGCAAAACAGAGAGAGTCACAACAGCAACAACTCCAAGCTTTGACATCAGAAAAGAAAATGCAGCTTGAAAGGTAATTCTATATGTCAATGTTGTAACAAAACTCTTTTTATGTTTATTTTTTGCTTTTCCTTTAATAGAAGATAGGTACATGTAAGTATCTTGCTAATCTTGACT